>NC_053389.1:335008815-335141315 GCF_905171765.1 Bufo bufo
AACCGGCTAGTCCCAGAGCTGTAACGAGATTTCGCCCATTATCGCACACCACCAGGCCGGGCTTGTGGCTCACTGGCAGCAACCTCTCATCGGTCTGTTGTTCTATACCCCACCACAACTCCTGCGCGGTGTGGGGCCTGTCCCCCAAACACATTCGTTTCAGAACGGCCTGCTGGCTTTTACCCCTGGCTGTGCTGAAGTTGGTGGTGATGGTCTGTTGCTGACCGGGTGAGGAGGTGGTAGAAGAGAAGGAGGAAGCGGAGGCAACAGGAGGCAAAGAATGATGCCCTGCGATCCTTAGCGGCGGAAAAACAGCTCTCCGCCTGGGGCCCAGCCGCCACTACATTTACCCAGTGTGCAGTTAGGGAGATATAGCGTCCCTGGCCGTGCTTACAGGTCCACGTATCTGTGGTTAGGTGGACCTTGCCACAGATGCCGTTGCGCAGTGCACACTTTATTTTATCCGATACTTGGTTGTGCAGGGAGGGCACAGCTCTCCTGGAGAAGTAGTGGCGGCTGGGAACGACGTACTGTTGGACAGCAAGCGACATGAGCTGTTTGAAGCTGTCCGTCTCCACCAGCCTGAATGACAGCATTTCAAAGGCCAGCAATTTATAAATGCTGGCATTCAGGGCCAGGGATAGAGGGTGGCTAGGTGGGAATTTACGCTTTCTCTCAAAGGTTTGTGAGATGGAGAGCTGAACGCTTCCATGTGACATGGTGGAGATGCTTGGTGACGGAGGTGGTGTTGTTGGTGGCACATCCTCTGTTTGCTGGGCAGCAGGTGCCAACGTTCCTCCAGAGGCGGAGGAAGAGGCCGAGGCAGCAGCAGAAAAGGGAGCAGGAGGGGCCTGAGTCCTTTCTTGGTTTTGAAGGTGCCTACTCCACTGCAGCCCGTGTCTCGCATGTAGATGCCTGTCATGCAGGTTGTGCTAAGGTTCAGAACGTTAATGCCTCGCTTCAGGCTCTGATGGCACAGCGTGCAAACCACTCGGGTCTTGTCGTCAGCACATTGTGTGAAGAAGTGCCATGCCAGGGAACTCCTTGAAGCTGTCTTTGGTGTGCTCGGTCCCTGGTGACGGTGGCCAGTAGCAGGCGAACTGTTTTGGCGACGGCTGCTCTGCTTTTGCACCCTGCTCCCGCTTTTGCTACGCTGTTGGCTCGGTCTCACCACTGCCTCTTCCTCCGAACTCTGAAAGTCAGTGGCACGACCTTCATTCAATGTGGGGTCTAAGACCTCATCGTCCCCTGCATCGTCTTCCACCCAGTCTTCCTCCCTGACCTCCTTTTCGGTCTGCACACTGCAGAAAGACGCAGCAGTTGGCACCTGTGTTTCGTCATCATAAGAGACGTGCTGAGGTGGTATTCCCAGGTCCTCATCAGGAAACATAAGTGGTTGTGCGTCAGTGCATTCTATGTCTTCCACCCCTGGGGAAGGGCTAGGTGAATGCCCTTGGGAAATACTGCCAGCAGAGTCTTTAAACAGCATAAGAGACTGCTGCATGACTTGAGGCTCAGACAGGTTCCCCGATATGCACGGGGGTGATGTGACAGACTGATAGGCATGGGTTTCAGGCGCCACCTGTGCGCTTTCTGCAGAAGACTGGGTGGGAGATAATGTGAACCTGCTGGATTCACTGTCGGACACCCAATTGACTAGCGCCTGTACTTGCTCAGGTCTTACCATCCTTAGAACGGCATAGGCCCGACCAAATATCGCTGTAGATTTTGGTGGCTACTGGGACCTGAGGTAGTAGGTTCAGTAGGACGTGTAGCTGTGGCAGAACGGCCACGTCCTCTCCCTGCACCAGAGGCTCCACCAACACCACCACAACGACCATGACCGCGTCACTTATTAGATGTTTTCCTCATAGTTAGTGTTTACAAAGCAAAGTAAAAAGTGGTTAAGTCTGTTAAAAAGAATTAACCGCCAATAAAAACCCTGATGTAGGGTATTGCACAAATTTTTTTTTTAAACTCTATATGACAGCGGTATTTGTGGCCTAAATGTGACAGTCACTTATGCACGTCTTATCCCAGATGTGCAGTATATCAGAGGCTTTTTTCACCCCAGTATGCCAAAGCCGTATTTATGGCCTAAATGTGACAGTCACTTATGCACGTGTAATCCCAGATGTGCAATATGTTAGAGGGTTTTTTCACCCTAACCAAAAAGTTGGATTTCTGTCCTAAATGTGACAGTCACTTATGCTTGTCCAATCCCAGATGTGTAGTATATTAGAGGGTTTTTTCACCCTAACCAAAAAGCGGTATTTCTGTCCTAAATGTGACAGTCACATATGCTTGTCTAATCCCAGATGTGCAGTATATCAGAGGCTTTTTTCACCCCAGTATGCCAAAGCTGTATTTCTGGAGTTGCAGACATGCAGATAGCCTGTGCTGGTGCACTATCGTTGCATAAAATGGCTGCCGTTTATGTATTGATATTGACTAACTGAAGAAAAAAAAGTTCATTTTCCTCAGTAGTTGGTTCAGTGCAGGCTTAAAAAAATTGTGCACTGCACCCACAAAACACTTTTACTGTAGATTGCTGAGTAAAAAAAACAGTTCTTTATAAGATTTCTCCCTGATCTCTCCCACACAGCAGCTGCAGCCTCTCCATACACTAATCCGAGCAGAGTGACGGGTGGCGCTACGTGACTTCAGCTTAAAAAGAGGCTGGGTCACATGCTGCAGTTAGCCAATCACAGCCATGACAATAGTAGGCATGGCTGTGATGGCCTTTTGGGGCAAGTAGTATGACGCTTGTCGATTGGTTGCTGTGCAGCCATTCAAAAAGCGCCCTAAAAATCGCCGAACACCGAACCCGAACTTTTACGTAAATGTTCGGGTTTGGGTCCGGGTGCCGAAAACCCTAAAGTTCGGTACGAACCTGAACTTTACAGTTCGGGTTCGCTCAACTCTACACATTAAAGGCCGGGCAAGGCGGGCAGGACAGCTTTTCCAGGGCAAACTCTACCAGTTGCAGCCACAAATCCAGTTTGGCTACTCAGTAGTCCAGCGGATCTTCAATGTGGGGTGGCAGGGTGCTGTCTAAGTATGCCACCAACTGCTGGTACAGGTCCTGATCCAGGTCTAGACAAAGGTCAGTCTCTCCAGATTTTAGGTGCTGCTGCTAGTGAGTAGTTTCTTCACTAGGTGGGTGAAGAAAGTTGCTCATCAGTGACTCTAGACTCAAGTTGCTGCTGATGAAGCTGGAACTGCTTCTACTCCCCCACCCTGCCACAGCAGCCATGGCAGAGGAACGTGAGTGCAGAGGGCCCCACCGGTCAGACCTGCGAGAGGATGGACGATGACGCAGATAGGCAGCGGACAACTGACTACATAGGATGTCTCTATAGTACTTCAGTTTGTCCTCCCTAGTCAGCGGGTGTAAAAAAAAAGGCCCCCATTTTGGATCGGTAGTGAAGGTCCAACAAGGTGGAGAACCAGAAGTCATCCCTCTGCCGAATGGTGACAATTCGGCTGTCACTATGCAAGCAAGTGAGCATGCATCGGGCCATTTACAGGGAGTGCAGAATTATTAGGCAAGTTGTATTTTTGAGGATTAATTTTATTATTGAACAACAACCATGTTCTCAATGAACCAAAAAAACTCATTAATATCAAAGCTGAATATTTTTGGAAGTAGTTTTTAGTTTGTTTTTAGTTTTAGCTATTTTAGGGGGATATCTGTGTGTGCAGGTGACTATTACTGTGCATAATTATTAGGCAACTTAACAAAAAACAAATATATACCCATTTCAATTATTTATTTTTACCAGTGAAACCAATATAACATCTCAACATTCACAAATATACATTTCTGACATTCAAAAACAAAACAAAAACAAATCAGTGACCAATATAGCCACCTTTCTTTGCAAGGACACTCAAAAGCCTGCCATCCATGGATTCTGTCAGTGTTTTGATCTGTTCACCATCAACATTGCGTGCAGCAGCAACCACAGCCTCCCAGACACTGTTCAGAGAGGTGTACTGTTTTCCCTCCTTGTAAATCTCACATTTGATGATGGACCACAGGTTCTCAATGGGGTTCAGATCAGGTGAACAAGGAGGCCATGTCATTAGATTTTCTTCTTTTATACCCTTTCTTGCCAGCCACGCTGTGGAGTACTTGGACGCGTGTGATGGAGCATTGTCCTGCATGAAAATCATGTTTTTCTTGAAGGATGCAGACTTCTTCCTGTACCACTGCTTGAAGAAGGTGTCTTCCAGAAACTGGCAGTAGGACTGGGAGTTGAGCTTGACTCCATCCTCAACCCGAAAAGGCCCCACAAGCTCATCTTTGATGATACCAGCCCAAACCAGTACTCCACCTCCACCTTGCTGGCGTCTGAGTCGGACTGGAGCTCTCTGCCCTTTACTAATCCAGCCACGGGCCCATCCATCTGGCCCATCAAGACTCACTCTCATTTCATCAGTCCATAAAACCTTAGAAAAATCAGTCTTGAGATATTTCTTGGCCCAGTCTTGACGTTTCAACTTGTGTGTCTTGTTCAGTGGTGGTCGTCTTTCAGCCTTTCTTACCTTGGCCATGTCTCTGAGTATTGCACACCTTGTGCTTTTGGGCACTCCAGTGATGTTGCAGCTCTGAAATATGGCCAAACTGGTGGCAAGTGGCATCTTGGCAGCTGCACGCTTGACTTTTCTCAGTTCATGGGCAGTTATTTTGCGCCTTGGTTTTTCCACACGCTTCTTGCGACCCTGTTGACTATTTTGAATGAAACGCTTGATTGTTCGATGATCACGCTTCAGAAGCTTTGATCCCTCTGCAAGATATCTCACTATTTTTGACTTTTCTGAGCCTGTCAAGTCCTTCTTTTGACCCATTTTGCCAAAGGAAAGGAAGTTGCCTAATAATTATGCACACCTAATATAGGGTGTTGATGTCATTAGACCACACCCCTTCTCATTACAGAGATGCACATCACCTAATATGCTTAATTGGTAGTAGGCTTTCGAGCCTATACAGCTTGGAGTAAGACAACATGCATAAAGAGGATGATGTGGTCAAAATACTCATTTGCCTAATAATTCTGCACTCCCTGTATGCAAGTGACTCGAAGGGACTCCCTGCCTCCATCTCCACTGCAGACTCCCACGGTGTGTCTGGGTCCTCTGCCTCATCTTCCTCATTGCCCTGTAGCTCTTCTGGCTGCTGCTGTTCCTCCTCTCCTGTCACCTGTGTAGGAAAACCACCCATTTCACTACATATTGCTTGTGCTCCAATGTCCTCTTACTCCTTCTCCTCCTCCAATTCAACCCCCACAGGGCTCTTGTGGCAGTGAGATCTAGGTGCCACGTCCCCAGTCCTCTGACCAGCCAGATTTACCACATCTATTCCAGGACATGAAGCAGTGGAATAACGTTGTTCATCCCGTAGTCCTGACGACTGACAGATATCATGGCGTCCTCAAAAGGCCTGAGCAAACGGCCGGTGTCACACATGAGCTGCCACTGGCTGACATCGAAGTTACACAGGGGACTACTCCTGTCCGCTTGGATCATCAAGAAATCGTTTATGTCCTTTCTCTGTTCGTATAGTCGGTCCAACATATGGAGGGTGGAATTCCAATGGGTAAAACATTGCATATCAGCCTATGTTGGGGGATGCCGTTTTGCAGCTGCAGCTCAAGGAGGGTGTGCTTTGCGGTGTACGAGTGGATGAAGTGAATGCAAAGTTTCCTGGCCATTTTTAGGATGTCTTGCAGATGAGTGGAAGACTTTAGGAACCGCTTGACAACCAGACTGAACATGTGTTCCATGCAGGGCGCATGGCTTAGCCCTCCTTGACGCAGAGCAGACACCATGTTCTTCCCGTTGTCAGTCACCATGGTTCACATTTTAAGTTGTCACGGAGAAAGCCAGGATTCGATTTCTTAATGAAGGACACGGAGCAGTTCCTCCCCTGTGTAACTCTGTGTGCCCTGCACATGTGGAATGCTGGATAGGCACTGTGAATTGTCCATGCAGTGGAGGCTGAGGACACGGTGGAGGATGAGGAGGCAGAGACGGACATTGTTGCAGGACCAACGGTGTGAGAACAAGGAGGCGGAATCGGCATGACCTGGCCAAGTTGCTGGTATGGCTATGCAGGAACCACATTCACCCAGTGGGCCATAAATGACATGTATTGCCCTTGACTGTAGCTACAGCTCCACATGTCGGCGCTGCCGTGCACTTTGGAAGACACCGAAAGGCTCAAGGACTGGCCAACCTTCTGTTCTACATACTGTATGTGTGCAGGGATGGTACTGTCTTTTTGGCAAAGAAATAACGGCTTGGGACTCTCCACCTTGGCTCTGCACAAGCCATCAGTTCTCTGAAAGGTGCAGAGTCCACCACTTGGAAAGAGAGGGACTGCAGCACCAGCAACTTGGACAGGAGCACTTTCAGCTTCTGTGCCGTTGGATGAGTGCCTACATACTGCTGTCTCTTGGCAATCACTTTGGTGATCTATTGCTGATGGAATGACTGTCGAGGAGTAGGAGGAGGAGAAGCAGAAGCATCAGGACCAGCAGATGATGGGAAGGACAGACAGCTCCCTTCGGCTGAGGTGGTGGAGCCTTGACTGCATGAAATTGGGTGCGTGCCACTGAGTGATGCAGTGGTTGCTGCAGCAGGCTGGACCACCACATCTGAGCTACGGTTCACCCAGGCCAATTTATAGTGAGGCTGCATGTATTGACGCAGGGCCATGGTGCCAACATTGGCACCCTGGCCACGCTTCATCTTCTGCCCCCAAATTCTGCAAATGGCCATGTTCACCTTCTCCGGCGGCCTAACAAAAAATTGCCACACCTCCTATTATGGCACTTTCCTCCTAACACTCCGCGCTAACTGCCTGCTACCACTGCATCTGTGAACCCGTGCACCACTACTTTCCGGGCAGGTAGGCTCCTGCGAAGCGGGTTGTCTACCCCGGCCATGTTTGGCTCCCGACCTCTCACTGCTGCCACCCTGCTGACTCCCGGCCACGCTAGCGATTTACTGGCTCTACTGCTGCCTCACGGGAAAGCTGCCATTTTTTTCTCCCGATGATGATGAAGCCCCTAATTCCCCCAGCTCTCAAGTGTGATCAGCTACATCATCATCTTCGAGCACTGTCTGCACATCACTGATGTCCTCCTCAACGGTCTCTGGCCAGGAGCCTGACCGCTCGCAACACTAGCTCCCACTCCACTCTCCTCATCACTACTTGCCCGCCAACCGGAGGAAGCTGCAGATGTATCCTCCACATCTTGGCTGGCCAGTAGCTGCTGACTGTCCTCTAGTAGCTCATCCTCGCTGTAAAGTGGAGCTGAGCCCACAGCATATAATACTTCTCTGGCTGAGGGAAAAGAAATAGAGAGAGGCAGGTTGAGGACAGGTGAGGGCTGATTCTTGGATGGGGGTGTCTGATGTCACTTGGGATGAAGATTCGCTGGGTTGCTGGTCAAGACACGACCGCTAGTTGACACTGTGAGCTCAGGCCTCTCGCTGAAACTCCTGCTCCCATGCCCCCTTACTCTGCTGCGACCTGATCCTGCGTCACAAACATTTAGGCCTCTGCCACTCCCCTGTGCAGTGCCTGGCACTTCTCTGTCTGACATACTGTTAGATCAAATAAATAAATAAAAAGGAAATTAAAACACCCCAAAAAAAGTCTGGAATTTTATCACTTCACCAAAAAGGGCTTTAGAACATACACTGTGTACAGAATTATTAGGCAAATGAGTATTTTGAACACATCATCCTCTTTATGCATGTTGTCTTACTCCAAGCTGTATAGGCTCGAAAGCCTACTACCAATTAAGCATATTAGGTGATGTGCATCTCTGTAATGAGAAGGGGTGTGGTCTAATGACATCAACACCCTATATTAGGTGTGCATAATTATTAGGCAACTTCCTTTCCTTTGGCAAAATGGGTCAAAAGAAGGACTTGACAGGCTCAGAAAAGTCAAAAATAGTGAGATATCTTGCAGAGGGATGCAGCACTCTTAAAATTGCAAAGCTTCTGAAGCGTGATCATCGAACAATCAAGCGTTTCATTCAAAATAGTCAACAGGGTCGCAAGAAGCGTGTGGAAAAACCAAGGCGCAAAATAACTGCCCATGAACTGAGAAAAGTCAAGCGTGCAGCTGCCAAGATGCCACTTGCCACCAGTTTGGCCATATTTCAGAGCTGCAACATCACTGGAGTGCCCAAAAGCACAAGGTGTGCAATACGCAGAGACATGGCCAAGGTAAGAAAGGCTGAAAGACGACCACCACTGAACAAGACACACAAGTTGAAACGTCAAGACTGGGCCAAGAAATATCTCAAGACTGATTTTTCTAAGGTTTTATGGACTGATGAAATGAGAGTGAGTCTTGATGGGCCAGATGGATGGGCCCGTGGCTGGATTGGTAAAGGGCAGAGAGTTCCAGTCCGACTCAGACGCCAGCAAGGTGGAGGTGGAGTACTAGTTTGGGCTGGTATCATCAAAGATGAGCTTGTGGGACCTTTTCTGGTTGAGGATGGAGTCAAGCTCAACTCTCAGTCCTACTGCCTGTTTCTGGAAGACACCTTCTTCAAGCAGTGGTACAGGAAGAAGTCTGCATCCTTCAAGAAAAACATGATTTTCATGCAGGACAATGCTCCATCACACACGCGTCCAAGTACTCCACAGCGTGGCTGGCAAGAAAGGGTATAAAAGAAGAAAATCTAATGACATGGCCTCCTTGTTCACCTGATCTGAACCCCATTGAGAACCTGTGGTCCATCATCAAATGTGAGATTTACAAGGAGGGAAAACTGTACACCTCTCTGAACAGTGTCTGGGAGGCTGTGGTTGCTGCTGCACGCAATGTTGATGGTGAACAGATCAAAACACTGACAGAATCCATGGATGGCAGGCTTTTGAGTGTCCTTGCAAAGAAAGGTGGCTATATTGGTCACTGATTTGTTTTTGTTTTGTTTTTGAATGTCAGAAATGTATATTTGTGAATGTTGAGATGTTATATTGGTTTCACTGGTAAAAATAAATAATTGAAATGGGTATATATTTGTTTTTTGTTAAGTTGCCTAATAATTATGCACAGTAATAGTCACCTGCACACACAGATATCCCCCTAAAATAGCTAAAACTAAAAACAAACTAAAAACTACTTCCAAAAATATTCAGCTTTGATATTAATGGGTTTTTTGGGTTCATTGAGAACATGGTTGTTGTTCAATAATAAAATTAATCCTCAAAAATACAACTTGCCTAATAATTCTGCACTCCCTGTATAACTGCACCGCTAAACGGCAAATGGGCCCTTATTTTTTTTTACTTCTACACGCCACAAAAGGCTTTAGAACATATAACTGCACAGCAAACAGCAAATAATATATATTTTTTGCCACTAATACACCCCAAAAAGGGCTCTAATTTTCTCACTGGCAATTTTTTTTTTTTTGTGCCAATAATACACGCCAAAAAGGGCTTTAGAACATATAACTGAACTGCTGAACGGCAAATAGTCCCTTATTTTTTTCCACTTATGCACGCCACAAAAGGCTTTAGATCATATAACTACTCTGCTAAACGGCAAATAATATATATATTTTTTGCCACTAATACACGCCAAAAAGGGCTTTAGAACATATAACTACACCACTGAGCGGCAAGTAATATATATTTTTTTGCCACTAATACACACCAAAAAGGGCTTTAGAACATATAACTGCACCGCTGAACGGTAAGTAATATATATTTTTTTGCCACTAATACACACCAAAAAAGGCTTTAGAACATATAACTGCACCGCTGAACGGTAACGAATGCGATTCGTTACCATGAAGAGTGAGGAAATTCGGATTTGGTGCAAATGACAATCTCTGACAAAGCTAAAACCAGCCTTGTACCTCACAAGGATACAAAGATCTCCCCATTTATTGCTCTGCTAGATTTATACCTCAAGGGGAGTATCATTTAGGCTGCAGCTTAGGAGGTGTGTACATTCTGCTGCTGTTCTCACCCTATCACAGCTCTGGAGTCAATTGAAGGATGCAACTGAGCATGTGCGGCCATCTCAGTGAGCTGGACAAATAAATAAAAAATAAAGCAAACAGCATTTGGTGCTATACGGATACATTTTATTGAATAACTCAGTAGCTATAGTACATTTTATATTACATTCAATTACAAAAGTATTCAGATACAGGTGTTGGTTTGAAAACTGTAAAATATTTTTTGTGAGACAACTCCTTTAATGCTCTAAAACAGACCATATACTTGCCATTGTATGGATGCTGAAGTGACGGCAATGCATAATAAATGGAGCGTGATTGGGGAGAACTATAAATTGTACTTTTCCCTCACTTATAAAATATTGTATGTGTGTGCTTTTAAGAGAATTGTGTAATGTTATGCTATGTTGCATCTAAACTGTATGCTAATAAACCACATGCTGTCGCCGCTATACCTTTTCAGAGTACTAAAAATATATAATAGACGAAAGAGAAACAGTGGGAATCTCACCAGAATAGAGCACGACCCGCTACCATCCAATAGCCACAACTTGATAAATACTCTGGATTATCATCAATAAAAATACAATTATGATAAAAAACACAATTCTGATAGAAAACACAATTATGATGAAAAAACTATTGTAATAAAAAATGACTCCAGATGTATATAATCAGTGAATTAAAATTGGTCACGGTCCCTCATATGATGTGGGTTGCGGAGCTCATGCAACCCACAATTTTATGGTACAGCTGCAATATTCTATTAACTGAATAAATAGCAAATATTTCATTTAAGTCCATTTATAGTAGAATGCATTCATGGTATGTTCATGGAAAAATATATCCTGCGTTGTTTGTTCCAAACTTTTTTTTTTGTAAATTCTTTATTTAAAGAGATTTTTCAATAAAGAAAAAAGCAATAACATGTATAAGTACAATCAAGTAATTGCAAGGAAGGATCACATTTCTCCTGTAGATACTCAAATGGACAATCCCCATTCAAATGAGATCAGTTATGCTTCATAAAGATATTACATGTAAAGCAAAAAACAGGAGTGTGCATAGAGATATACTACTGTATCTGGTTTATAAATGGTTTAAGCTGATTGAAGCAATTCACAGAGGCTACTGAAATGAAGGTGAACCATAACCCTTCAGTTCCTGAAGGTCAGTTGTACTCTTGAACAACAAGGAAGAGGAAATAACATTAAACAAACAGACGGGTGGGTCCGAACCTAGGCCTTGTAATATGTAGAAAGGAGTATACTGGTGTTCTACTAGTAAGTGTCAAAGACGAGCAACCTATTGCTTGTAAAGATATAAATTGATGGGATATGCTTATCATGTATATGGGCACTAAACGTAAAGTGTATGGAAGGATCAAAGGGTGTTCCGCTGTATAATGATCTATGGAGATCATATCTGGTAAATGAGGGAGTGAGGGTAGAGTGACCAAACTCTGCGGAGATTGCATTAGGTCCTAAGTCTCTGTATAGGATCTATAGAAATCTAACCATGGTTGCCAAACTTTTAAAAGGGCATAACTTTTGCCTTTTTTCCAACCCACCATTTCTTCCATAAGGCAAATTTGATTAATCTTATCTAACCAATCTTTAATGCTAGGTGGTTCTGGGCTTTTCCATTTGGTGGGAACAATATACACTGCTCAAAAAAATAAAGGGAACACTTAAACAACACAATGTAACTCCAAGTCAATCACACTTCTGTGAAATCAAACTGTCCACTTAGGAAGCAACACTGAGTGACAATCAATTTCACATGCTGTTGTGCAAATGGGATAGACAACAGGTGGAAATTAGAGGCAATTAGCAAGACACCCCCAATAAAGGAGTGGTTCTGCAGGTGGTGACCTGACCACTTCTCAGTTCCTATGCTTCCTGGCTGATGTTTTGGTCACTTTTGAATGCTGGCGGTGCTTTCACTTTAGTGGTAGCATGAGACGGAGTCTACAACCCACACAAGTGGCTCAGGTAGTGCAGTTTATCCAGGATGGCACATCAATGCGAGCTGTGGCAAGAAGGTTTGCTGTGTCTGTCAGCGTAGTGTCCAGAGCATGGAGGCGCTACCAGGAGACAGGCCAGTACATCAGGAGACGTGGAGGAGGCCGTAGGAGGGCAACAACCCAGCAGCAGGACCGCTACCTCCGCCTTTGTGCAAGGAGGAACAGGAGGAGCACTGCCAGAGCCCTGCAAAATGATCTCCAGCAGGCCACAAATGTGCATGTGTCTGCTCAAACGGTCAGAAACAGACTCCATGAGGGTGATATGAGGGCCCGACGTCCACAGGTGGGGGTTGTGCTTACAGCCCAACACCATCCAGGACGTTTGGCATTTGCCAGAAAACACCAAGATTGGCAAATTCGCCACTGGCGTCCTGTGCTCTTCACAGATGAAAGCAGGTTCACACTGAGCACATGTGACAGACGTGACAGAGTCTGGAGATGCCGTGGAGAACGTTCTGCTGCCTGCAACATCCTCTAGCATGACCGGTTTGGCATTAGGTCAGTAATGGTGTGGGGTGGCATTTCTTTGGAGGGCCGCACAGCCCTCCATGTGCTCGCCAGAGGTAGCCTGACTGCCACAAGGTACCGAGATGAGATCCTCAGACCCCTTGTGAGACCATATGCTAGTGCGGTTGGCCCTGGGTTCCTCCTAATGCAAGACAATGCTAGACCTCATGTGGCTGGAGTGTGTCAGCACTTCCTGCAAGATGAAGGCATTGATGCTATGGACTGGCCCGCCCGTTCCACAGACCTGAATCATATTGAGCACATCTGGGACATCATGTCTCGCTCTATCCACCAACGTCACGTTGCACCACAGACTGTCCAGGAGTTGGCAGATGCTTTAGTCTAGGTCTGGGAGGAGATCCCTCATGAGACTGTCCGCCACCTCATCAGGAGCATGCACAGGCGTTGTAGGGAGGTCATACAGGCACGTGGAGGCCACACACACTACTGAGCCTCATTTTGACTTGTTTTAAGGACATTACATCAAAGTTGGATCAGCCTGTAGTGTGTTTTTCCACTTTAATTTTGAGGGTGACTCCAAATCCAGACCTCCATGGGTTAAAAAATTTGATTTCCATTTTTTTCTTTTGTGTGATTTTGTTGTCAGCACATTCAACTATGTAAAGAACAAAGTATTTCAGAAGAATATTTAATTAATTCAGATCTAGGATGTGTTATTTTTGTGTTCCCTTTATTTTTTTGAGCAGTGTATTTAGCTGCTGAGATCATATGTGTAGCCAGGTTGTTAGCGGATGGTCTGAAATCTCTTTGTGGTAACCATAATAAAATAAGAGCTGGGGTTAGTGAGATAAGAGAACTGCAGACTTTATTAATGATATGTTCTACTTCTGTCCAGAAGTCTGAGATTTTCTTGCAGGACCACCAGATGTAAGAAATGGAGCCTCACTCTTCTTGACATCTCCAACACTTATCTGAAGGAGAGAGGTGAGCTCTGTGTAAAAAGTCTGGGGTTTTATACCATCTAGATAGTATTTTGAAAGAGTTTTCCTGAATGCGGATACACCTAGAAAATTCATGGGAATGCTTTAGTATTACTTTAACCTCTTCGTCTGTCAAAAAAGTCTGCAGTTCTCTTTCCCAAGCTCCTAAGTAAAAGGGTCTACCGCACGAGGAGTCTAACATCAGTTGGGAATATTGTTTTGAGAGTGTTTTTGGGGGTGAACTCGGCACTAGAGTGTAATTTTCAAGCCAAGTGGAATCATTTTGGGACTTTGCACATAATTTCTTGTATTTTTTGCAACAGAGTTCGAGATCCATCTCCACCAGCATGGACCTTAAGTGACTAGGTATGTAGGTTTGGGCAAGCTTTAGGAACTCCGAGAGATCTGTAGCTCTAGCTAGGTCAGAAATCTTAAGGTCTGTTAGATAAAGCCATGATCTGTGGAAGTCACCACTACCTTTGTTGAGGTAGTATGTAAGGACAGATAGAGGGACTAAGGGAGACAATTTGTTAGTGAACATTGACAGGGCCTCGGTTCTTCCACAAAATTGAAGCATGCAACGCGTTAGGGCACTGAGGGGAAATTTTTTATTTTTGGTGGGTGTATGAACCTAGAGATGGTGAATTACATTTTTCTAGGTCAACATGTAGGGCCGTGTTATGGGGTCTGGCTAAATCAATCCACCTCTCCAACTGTATAGCGTGAAGATAGGTCCTTAAATCGGGAAGGGATAATCCACCTTTGCTTATTTTCCTAATGAGCAGAGGATATGCTAAACGTGGGTTTTTGTTAGACCAAAGAAAGTTACTGAATAAATTGCGGAAGTCTGAGAAATATTTGTTTGAAAGTGGTATGGGTAGGCATCTTAGAGTATATAGAATCTGTGGTAAGACATAGGTGGACAACAGATTTTTCTTACCTAACCAAGATAGGAAGGGTAGTTTAATTGAAGCTAGAAAGGTCTTAATTTTACTAAACAGAGGGGCATAATTAAGTCTGAACAGGTGTAAGGGATTTGCTGGGATCATGATTCCCAGGTGTTTAATAGCCTTCTTCGGCCATTGGAAAGAAGTGCATAATTTGATCTCTGACATGTGTCTATCTGCAGCAGTGATATTAAGTATTTCAGATTTGTCATAATTGACTTTGAAATTGGAGATTTCTCCAAAGTCCGAGAAGATTTTGATCACCTCTGGAATAGCATCTTTAGGGTTTGTTATAAAGAGAAGCAGGTCATCCGCAAAGGCTGCCAGTGAGTGAGTTTTCCCATTCACTTGGAGACCTTTAATGGCCTCGGAGGCCCTTAATTTACATAGTAGTAACTCTAGGGAAAGAATGAATAGTGCTGGAGAGAGAGGGCAGCCCTGCCTTGTCCCGTTTGAGATATGGAAAGGTGGGGAAAGTGTACCATTGATAAGGACTCTGGCAGAGGGTTGTTTATATAGTGAAAATATGGCTGAGATAAACAAGGGCGGGAAGCCGAAATAGCGTAGAGCACTGTCTATGAAAGCCCAGTTGACCCTAACGAATGCTTTTTCAGCATCAGTTCTCAGAAGTGTTAATGGGATTTTGTGTTTTTTTGCGTAATATATAGTATGCAATACTCTGCTAACATTATGTTTACCTTCACGTCCTTTTACAAAGCCTACTTGTTCTTCTCTAATGAGTTTGGGGAGTAACTTTGCTATTCTGTGACTAAGGAGTTTGGCCCATAATTTGACATCAACGTTAAGCAGGGAGATTGGTCTATAACTACTACATTTAGTGGGGTCTTTTCCTTCTTTAGGGATAACAGTTATGTGGGCAATTAGCTATTGTGGGGGGAGGGATTTCCCATTTAATAAAGAGTTACATAAGTCTACAAATTGTGGGGCAAGGATGTTTTAAAAATTTTTATAATATACTATGGGTAGTCCATCGGGCCCTGGGCATTTCCCTGAAGGGATACTAGCTAGTACTTCTAACACCTCCTCTTTCGTTACTGGGGAGAGTAGCATGTCCTTTTCTGATTTTTCCAATGTCGGGACTTTAACCGCTTCTAGGAAAGTATTTATTTTAGCAAGTGTATGGGTTGGGTCATCAGATTTCAAGTTGTAGAGGGATTAATAAAATCTTGCAAATTCTCCGCTATTGAAGGAGTATTAGTGAGCTGGTGACCTTTATCGGATTTAATGGTGGAGATAAAAGCTTTCTCTCTTTGACCTTTAATCATCTGTGAAAGAAGCTTGGAACCTCTGTCACCATGGATATAAAACTTATATTTAGCTGACCTAAGGGCTTTGGCCGATTTGATGTTTAATAAGTCCTTCAACTGGCTTCTTAATTTAAAAATATCGCTATAGTTGGGATCTGAAGGGTTGTTTTTATTAATGTTTTCTAGGGCAGAAATCTGGGCTATTATAGAATCTATTTTTGCTGATCTTTGTCTGCGCACCCAGGTTCCTAGGGATATAAGCTCTCCTCTGATAAACACCTTATGGGCTTCCCATATCATGGCGCCATCCATAAGGGGGGTGTTGTTTAATTCAAAAAATGTTTCGAGTTTCTTCTCCAGCTTGATCCTATCCTTTTAATTTTCCAGAAGGGTTTTATTGAGTCTCCACAATCAAGCTTTAGGGGGGAGGCCTTTCAGCTGAACCACCAGAGAGACAGGGGCATGATCAGAAATCGTGATCTGTCCAATAGTAGAAGATTTTAGTCTCTCCAATATGTGATTAGAAATGAATAGGTAGTCTAAACGCTGGTAGGATCTGTGGACAGCTGAGAAAAATGTGTAGTCCCTGTCTCTCGGGTGAGCCAGCCTCCAGGCGTCCGTTATCTGATGAGCAGACAATGCTTTACATAGTTTACGAAGATGTGTAGCGGAGTATTTGGGGACACTGGAGGTGGAGTCCAAGGGGTGGTCTAGTACTAAGTTCAAATCCCCTCCTAGTATTAATATTCCTTCTCTGAAATCCTGCAGAGATCTTAACATCTTAATTAGCCAGGGTATTTGTTGGGAGCATACACATTAACTAAGGTCATTTTGTTACCAAAGAGTGTACCTTTTAGGAACAGGTACCTGCCTCAGGGTCTATGAATTGCACTTGTATTTGAAAAGGGACATTGGCACTTATTCCAATAGAAACTCCTCTAGAAGTCGAAGAGTGTGTGCTGTGAAACCATTTGGTATATTGTTTAGAGAAAAGAGCAGGAACATGGTTATGTCTAAAGTGCGTCTCTTGTAGGAATAGCAGGTCTGACCTCTCTCTCCTAAGCATTTGGAAGACCTTGCTTCTCTTTTGAGGAACGTTAAGCTCATTTACATTTAGTGAGGTTATCCATAAGGTATAGGGGGTTGCATAGCAGTATAGGAAGCTACATCCCAGTAAAGCAAAAGTTTCCGGACACAAGACCCATCCTGAAGAACTATATACAGGATGATTAAACATAAAATTGAGCATATTAGTGCTCAGTTGGGAAGTTACACAGAATAGGAACCTCCTGCAAGGAGGGTATACAGAATAAAAGGAAGGAGAGAAGGAGGGGGGATTAGAGTAAGGAGAAAGGGAAATGTAGGATTGTTTGATGAAGAATGGAGAGAAGGAATAAGAGTTAGAGGGAGGGTGGAGAAACTGTGAGTTACAAAAAGCCTGTGTGAGCCCCCACAGCACTTAGCTAGTTAAGACAGTCTGGGAGGAGGGGGGGAAGCAGCAAACAACATGTGCTTGTATTTTAAAAATTGCTCCCCCTCTCCCTCCAGTGTCAAACTATGGGTCCCCACAGAGGAGACAGCTGAATCGTCCAATTTTCTCTTGGACAACCCAGCTACTATAGTGTAATGGGGAGACAAAACTCAAAGAAACAGCAAGTAATGTAGAGAGACCAAGCTTGTATTAGCTTATACATAGCCTGTGAAGGAGAAGAGAGGTCTCTGCACCTTACCATTGCCTCTTTGCTCAGAACAAGGTGGGTCCTGAGGATAATACAAAGATATGAAAATATAAGATCTATCTCCACCTATTACTGAGCTATAAGGCAGTATGGGAAATAACAAAGAACTTCCATGCCTGAACTAAAGGACGTATAATAATGTAGATAGAGGGCATGGAAGGGTTAAAGAGGCAATGGCAATGGTGAGGCAAACAAACAATGACATAGCATGGCAACAACAGATATGTCATATATATTGGACTCAAATGGGATATAATGGAGGCCAGAACTGGCAACATGTTACCGGCCCACTATCCCACAGAGAGAGCAGGAAAACAGGAAAGGGTGACGCTCCATCTTCAAGTGTCCTTGAGTTCTGCTTGGCGTTTCTTTGCTTGAGGAGATTTGAACTTCTTAACAACCCGCCAGTTGCAGGTAAAGATGGCATCTTCAGGTCACCGGTCAATAGTAACCATGAGGGAATGTCCAGAGGTTCTATTTGTAAGGCGTCCCACATTTTGGAGAGATCTTCTGGATGACGGATTATAACTTGTCTTCCGTTTATAGTGGCGCATAGGCCGTATGGAAAAAGCCAGCGCAGGGGATGTCGTCTCTCCCTGAGGAGGTCTGTTAGTGGTTTGCATAGTCTCCACTTGGCTAGAGTGCTTGCTGCTAGGTCTTGGAAAAGCTGAATTTTACAACCTTCAAGCAGTATATCACCTTTGTTCCTGGCAGCAGTTAAGATGGCGGCTGTGTCTACGAAACTGAGTAAGCCACAGATAATATTGCGCGGCAGGGCGTCTGGTGGCGGTTTGGGCCTAAGGGCCCTGTGGGCTCTTTCTATGACTACTGTCCCTGCCCTCTCTTGGCCAAGTAGGGAAGAAAAGATTTGACTGACCGTAGCGAGGATGTCATCTTTCTGAACGCTTTCTGGGACGCCTCTGATGCGAACATTCTTTCTCCGGCTTCTGTTCTCCTGGTCTTCCAGGTGCAGGAAAGCTGTGTTCATCTGTTCACGGACCTCCTCAATGTTGGTTTGTAGCGCGCGACTGTGTTTAGTTACAGCAGTATGGGACTCTTCTAAGGCTGCTACTCTGTGCGCGGTTTGTTTAATCTCCGTCTTGATAACTGATAGTTCTTTCAGGACAGGTTCAAAAGCGAGAGCCAAGGACTCCTTGAGGAAGGCTCTAGTGATGGGTATAGAGCCATGTTCGCTGTGTGTCTCAGACACAGCATATGAACCCTCATCGTCGGAGTCTTCTGCATAATTCATAGCGGCGGCAGCTTCCTGCGCCATCTTGGATCTGGCGGCCGGCGAGGACAACTTCTTTTTCAAGTATTTATTCAAGTTGGATTGACCTCTAGCATGTCTAGGAGTCATCTGGGTCTCCTTGGTCTTATCTTTAGTGAGTTTCCCCATAATAAAGCGAGGTGGGAACCCGTAAAATAGCTGTATTCAAGTGCTGCTGTGAGGAGCTCTCGGGTCAAGTGGCCATTTCCTGACGTGGCTAGCTCCGCCCCCCTGTTTGTTCCAAACTTGAGTGCACTTATATAATGTGCTTTTACCTACTTTTGTACACATCTGTGTGTGCGTTCAATCCACAAACGTTATATACAGTATTCCAGCAGAGAATACATTTTATTTGGGACAAATTTAACTAGTTTTAGGTACATCTGTGTGTGCATTTAGGCCGCAACCATATATACAGTATTCCAGCAGAGAATTTTTTTGTATTTGGGACAAATTTAACTAGTTTTGGGCACATCTGTGTGTGCGTCAATCCACAAACATTATATACAGTATTCCAGCAGAGAATTGTTTGTATGTGGTACACATTTAACTACTTTTGGGCACATCTGTGTGTGCGTTCAATCCAAAAACATTATATACAGTATTCCAGCAGAGAATATATTTTATTTGGGACAAATTTAACTAGCTTCAGCCGCTCTGTCAACGCTTCAGCAGGTTTAAAATCTGCCATAAATTCAGGAGTAGTTATGAACCTGAATTAGAAGAAATAGGATAAAAACCACATAAACTGATAAGCATAAGGTTTATCAGTAAGTATTTTTGCACTGAACACAAACATAATCATCCTGTCACGGGGTTCCGAAGGTGCACTCGGTCCCCCATTGCCTGCAGAACTGTTGCTTAGCTTTTGGAATGAGGTTCTGTGTTTGACCTCATTCCCAGGGCGGCTTTACTAGCTGGGTGGCTCCCTGCTCCTAGTCTGCCTTGAGCGCCGAGCTGATCACTCGGTGCTCGACTGGTTGGTCTGTCGGTCATGTGACGCTGGCCACGTCACATGACCCTCACTCCCCACTATAAATACAGGCAGCCTGCTGGCTACAGGTTGCCTGTTAATTTCTAGGTTCCTGGCCATTTGTTGGACTACTGAATATTTACCTGATCCTGTTCCCTGACGATCCTCTGCCTGCTCCTCCTGTACTGCGCATACATTCTGGTATTGTGACCTCGGCTCCCACCTGACTACTCTCTTAGGACTCCTCTTGTACTTCGCTACTCTCCTGGTATTTGACCCCGGCTTCTCCTGACCATTCTTTGCTTTATCCGTTGTACTGCGTAGCTCTCTTGGTTCTGACCCGGTCCGTTCATGTTCCGTATTTTGTCTTGTCTGTCTTCCCTGCACATATCCTAAGTTAGGGACTGCCGTCAAGTTGTCCCCTGTCATCAGGACTCGTGAGGCAAGTAGGCAGGGCCAGGGGTAAGGGTGGAGCGCAGTGGTCACTACCCTTCCCACTGTGTGTGTGTGGACGTGACCGTTACAGATTAACAGGCCCAATAACCACTGTATCATGAATCCTCTTATTACCCTGACTGACCATGTCTCTAACTTGACACAGAGGGTGCAGGAGCTAGGAGAGAAACTCCGTTCTTGTGAGTTAGGGCAAGGTTCTTCCACTCCTCTTTCCTCCAGTCCATATTTTGAACCCCAGATCAAGCTCCCAGAACCCTTTTCTGGAGACCGGAAGAGGTTTCTCTCCTTTAAGGAGAATTGCAAACTCTACTTACGTTTGCGCCCCGTGTCCTCCGGTCCCGAGAGCCAACGCGTGGGGATTATCATTTCTCTTCTACAGGATGATCCCCAGGACTGGGCATTTTCGTTACCTCCTGGGGCCAGTTGTCTAACTTCTGTGGAGGGTTTTTTTCAGGCCCTGGGTACCCTCTATGACGAACCAGACAGGGCCCTGGTAGCCGAGACAGCTCTTAGGGCACTGGTTCAGGACCATCTCCCTGCGGAGGAGTATTGCACCCAATTCAGACGGTGGTGTGTCCCCTCAGGATGGAATGAACCAGCCCTGAAGAGTCTGTTTAGGTCTGGTCTATCTGATAATTTAAAAGATCTATTGGTCAATTACCAAATTCCTGAGACCTTAGAGGAGATGATGACCCTAGTTGTCCGACTTGACAGACGAGTTAGAGAGAGACGACAAGAACGACAGTTCTGTTCTCAGATGGTGGTCCAGCCAGAGGCCTTTTCCAGGGCCAACACTGAGGTCTCCACCGAGGAACCCATGCAGGTTGGCATGACCCGGGGTAATCTTCGTCGCAGACGCGGAGAGTGCTTCTACTGTGGAGATCCTGGCCATTGGATCAACAAGTGTCCTAAGAGGGACCTCTCTGACAAGTCTTCTAAGGCAAGACCACCTAAAGACCAGGTACACCCTGATTTTTCTAAAGGTAAGCTTTTGGTACCCATAACAATTTCTCTGGGGGTTAATAAGTGGCCGGGTAAGGCCTTTATTGACTCCGGTTCAGCGGCCAGCTTTATTGACTTTGAGTTTGCTTGTAAATTGGGTATTCCAATGTTTGCGTTACCTACACCTATCCATGTCATGGCTATTGATGCTACTCCCCTGATTGGTGGTACGGTGAGGTCATGTACCTCTGAAATTTCTCTGTCCGTGGGTGTGTGCCACTCTGAGAGTTGTTCTCTTCTAGTCCTGGAGAACCTACCAGTTGAGGTGGTACTAGGGTTGCCTTGGCTCCGTTTACATAACCCCACAATTGATTGGTCCAAAGGAGAGTTGGTGTAATGGGGACCTAAGTGTGACTCATGCTTGTCCGTGGTCCAGGCTGGGGTTTCAGTAAGGTCTAATACATTACCCTCTGTTATTAAGGAATATTATGATGTGTTCTCGTCCCTTACTCCAGAGGTTCTACCCCCCCATAGACCTTATGATTGCGCCATAGAGCTAATTGAGGGTGCCAAATTTCCTAAAGGTCGAATTTATAATCTTTCAGGGCCCGAACGCAAGGCTATGGAAGATTATATTAAGGAGAGCCTTGCTAAAGGGCATATTAGACCTTCAGTCTCTCCTATGGGAGCAGGGTTTTTCTTTGTTAAAAAGAAGGATGGTGGTCTTAGGCCTTGTATTGATTACCGGAGATTGAATAAAATCACTGTCCAAAATAGATACTCTCTCCCATTGATTCCGGATTTATTTAACCAGGTTTTGGGGGCAACCTGGTTTTCCAAGATTGACCTGAAAGGGGCATACAATCTAATCCGAAACAAGGAGGGAGACGAATGGAAGACAGCGTTCAATACTCCGATAGGACACTTTGAATATCAGGTGATGCCTTTTGGACTCAGCAATGCCCCAGCTGTGTTCCAAAACTTAATGAACGATATTCTTAGGGAGTTCTTAGGTAAATTTATTATTGTCTATCTTGACGACATTTTGATATTCTCTCCTGATTTCGAATCTCATGTGTCCCATGTCAAACAAGTATTAGAGGTGTTGAGGGAGAACCAGCTATCCGCTAAGCAAGAGAAATGTGTCTTTGGTGTACAGGAGATACTGTTTCTAGGGCATGTTTTGACTCCTCACGCCTTTAAGATGGATCCTGGTAAGGTTTTAGCAATTAAGGAATGGGTAAGGCCTTCATCCTTAAAGGCTTTACAACGGTTTTTGGGTTTCGCTAATTACTACCGTAAATTTATCATGAATTTTTCTGTAATTGCTAAGCCATTGACCGACCTTACTAAGAAAGGGGCGGATTTGGAGAATTGGTCTACCAAGGCCATTTGTTCATTTGAAACATTAAAAAAGGCATTTAGTAGCGCTCCCATTCTGATCCAGCCTGATCAGGAGAGACCCTTTATTGTGGAGGTGGATGCGTCCGAGGACGGCGCAGGAGCAGTCCTTTCACAAGGTCCTGCTAGCCTCACTAACCTGAGACCGTGTGCCTTCTTCTCTAGGAAATTTTCTCCCACAGAGAGAAACTATGACATAGGGAATAGGGAGCTGTTGGCCATTAAATGGGCATTTGAGGAGTGGAGACATTTTTTGGAGGGGGCAAGGCATCGAGTAACTGTTGTCACTGACCATAAAAACCTAATGTTTCTCGAGTCCGCTAAGAGGTTGAATCCCCGACAAGCCCGATGGGCTGTTTTTTTACCCGTTTTGATTTCTCCATTACGTTCAGGCCGGGAAGTAAAAATGTGAAGGCTGACGCATTATCTCGGAGCTTCCATGCTTTTCAACCCACTGAGACGCCGCCTGAATCCATCCTACCAGCAAACATCTTCTTAGCGGCTCTAACCCAGGATATCTCGGCTCGCATTAAGGCTGAACAACATCTGGCACCGGTATCCACCCCAACAGATAAGTTGTTTGTTCCCGCACAATTTCGTCTCCAGCTGTTGGGTGAGTGTCACGATTCTGCCTTTTGTGGACATCCGGGTATTGAGGGCACTAAGGATCTGGTTTCTAGATCTTATTGGTGGCCCACTCTGACCAGGGATGTCAAGTCCTACGTGTCAGCCTGTGAGGTTTGTGCCAGGTCTAAGACACCTAGGACTTGCCCTGCTAGTAACCTACGACCCCTACCCATTCCCAGTAGACCCTGGTCCCATATCTCGATGGACTTTATAACTGACCTACCGCTGGCGGAGGGTAAGACTGTGGTTTGGGTAGTGGTCGATAGGTTTAGCAAGATGGTTCATTTCATTCCCCTGTCTAAACTTCCGAATGCTAAAACCCTGGCGTCTATTTTTGTGAGAGAGATTGTTCGTTTACATGGCATCCCGGAAAATATTGTTTCGGACAGGGGTGTGCAGTTTGTGTCCAAATTCTGGAGGGCCTTCTGTCAAAGATGTAAAATTTCATTGTCTTTTTCTTCCGCCTACCATCCTGAGAGTAATGGGCAGACTGAACGCCTTAATCAGTCTGTGGAACAATTCCTGAGGTTGTATGTTGCTGATGACCAGCAATTATGGGTCAAATTCCTTCCGTTGGCTGAATTTGCTCTGAATAACCGTGTCAATTCTTCTGCTGGGGTCTCCCCTTTCTTTTGTAACCATGGTTTTCATCCCCATTTTCATTCTGGGTCGTCCGTCTCCTCCTCTAACCCTGAAGCTGATAAACTCTCCTCCGAACTGTGCACAGTTTGGGCCCGGGTTCAATCGAACCTAGAAAAGGCTCAAAATTCTCAAAAACTCAAGGCCGATAGGAGACGTTCAAGGGGGGTGAACTTTCAGGTTGGGGATAAAGTATGGTTGTCCTCCAAGAATCTATCTCTCAAGGTAGCTTCTAGAAAATTTGCTCCTCGTTTTATTGGTCCATATGAGATCACGGAGGTGATTAACCCGGTATCATTTAGGTTGGAGCTGCCCGAGTCATTCCACATTCATAATGTGTTCCATAAATCTCTACTTAAAAAATATTTTGAACCGGTAGTACCATCGAAAGCCTCACATCCGCCGGTTCTTGTTAATGATGCTGTCGAGTATGTCGTGTCTAAAATAGTGGATGTCAGGAAGGTGCGTAACTCCTTGCAGTATCTGATTCACTGGAAGGGGTATGGACCTGAAGAGAGATCTTGGGTACCTGCCAGGGAGGTTCGTGCTCCTAGACTGGTTCGTAAATTTCATTTAGAACACCCTGAAAAGCCATCGCCTGAAGTCTTGGGTCCGGTGGCCCCTCGTAAAAGGGGGGGTACTGTCACGGGGTTCCGAAGGTGCACTCGGTCCCCCATTGCCCGCAGAACTGTTGCTTAGCTTTTGGAATGAGGTTCTGTGTTTGACCTCATTCCCAGGGCGGCTTTACTAGCTGGGTGGCTCCCTGCTCCTAGTCTGCCTTGAGCGCCGAGCTGATCACTCGGTGCTCGACTGGTTGGTCTGTCGGTCATGTGACGCTGGCCACGTCACATGACCCTCACTCCCCACTATAAATACAGGCAGCCTGCTGGCTACAGGTTGCCTGTTAATTTCTAGGTTCCTGGCTATTTGTTGGACTACTGAATATTTACCTGATCCTGTTCCCTGACGATCCTCTGCCTGCTCCTCCTGTACTGCGCATACATCCTGGTATTGTGACCTCGGCTCCCACCTGACTACTCTCTTAGGACTCCTCTTGTACTTCGCTACTCTCCTGGTATTTGACCCCGGCTTCTCCTGACCATTCTTTGCTTTATCCGTTGTACTGCGTAGCTCTCTTGGTTCTGACCCGGTCCGTTCATGTTCCATATTTTGTCTTGTCTGTCTTCCCTGCACATATCCTAAGTTAGGGACTGCCGTCCAGTTGTCCCCTGTCATCAGGACTCGTGAGGCAAGTAGGCAGGGCCAGGGGTGAGGGTGGAGCGCAGTGGTCACTACCCTTCCCCCTGTGTGTGTGTGGACGTGACCGTTACACATCCTTTGATAAACCTCCAAATTCAGCTGATCTCACTGTATATTTTATCTAAGTAAAAATGGGCAATTCTTATGGTAAGAAGGATCCCAAAAAGAAACTGAATTTTTAATTTAGAACTGAAAATCATGTTCCGAAATCTGCTGCGAATCACTCTACGGTGAAACTGTCTCCTAAAAATGAATTGGGGGAAAGTCCAGAAATCTTTGTCCAGAGGTGTTTAGGTCCATTTTATACTGATCCTTGGGTTGATAATATGTGTAAATGGACAGAAGGAATGAAATGTACTGACCCGTTCCCAAAAGAAGGGTCTTTTTCAGACTTTCATATGGCCATGATCAAGGGCCTATGTCTGAATGACATGGACACTTTTCCATGGTACAAAGGAGACCCTCACTGGAATAAAATGTATATGAAAACTTGTGGCCAAGCAGGGCTATCTGTGCAAAAGTTTTGGACTTACTTGTGCAGTTCAAATATAAGACAGCAAAGTAAAACCCCCATCGTGACTCCAACTCCTGTCCCACTCCCATATGTGCCATTGTACCCTTTAGTAACAAAATTAACAACAGAATCAGATGATGAGATATGCGCACACTTGACTCTACCACGGGTTCATGGCTTTACAGAACCTGTGGAACAGGTTTTGTCTGAGCATGCTAATCAGCTTATTGTACAGTCTGCACAGCCCAGTAGAGATTCAAGGGTTGACCAAAGACGCTAACGGTCTATGGTCAAAGGGAGGAGTAGTATTTGGATGGGGAGACCCTTCCCAACCCCATGGACAATGAGTCCATTAATTCTGATGCCTAGAGACTTGCAGCAGATACAAGAGGAATATGTGGCAAAACTGATTAAGAAATTAAACATTGATTATGATGATATTTCGCTCTTGTTTCCTTTGCCAACAGGTGCATCAACCCAACCCTCGTCTTACAGGAATAGATGGCGCTGGATTTTCTTTTAGCTTCTTAGGGGGGGTTTCTGTGAGTTTATAGGAGAGGACTGCAGATACCAGGGATAAAGTCCAGGCCCATATGGATAAGGTCACTGTAATTCAGGGCAGAGATAGGGCTATTACTAATGAGGGATAGAATCCTTTCACAGCTTTGGGTGGTTTTGGAGATTTCCTGTTTTCCATAGGTAACTGGTTGAAGGAAATAGGAGTATATATCCTCATGTTGTTGTTTTTCTCTTTATCATATATATCCTGGTGAGATGCTCCTGCTGTTTGATTGATCGGATCGCCCAGTCACGTGCAGATAATCACATCCTCATCGCAGCTCCCAGATACACCACGGATCAACCTATGTCTTTGATAGAAAGGATGTCCAACTAAACGTTCATCGCCGCGCTACACCTTACCACATCAGAACCTCGCTCAGAGTTGTTGTGCCTTTTCATAGGTAAATACATTCATATCCAATTCATTATTGTCAAGATGGATGTTTATTGCCTTTAAGAGCCATGCTCGACTATAGTTACAATTTTGTATGTCTTGAGTAGGCCAAATTAAGGTCACACAAAGGTTTATACTCTTCAGTGTTATTCTTCTCATGAATGTACCAGTCTGGGAGGAGTCCTCCTTGTCTACTTATAAATTTATGACGGGAGATGAAGATAAGCTCTATGCAGCTGGTGATAATTACCTATACAATTAGGCATTTATTAATGAAGCAAAATATATAATTCATGTATTCATTTAATGAGCCTTAGTTAGTCCTTAGCATAAGACAATCAGTAGGACATATATATATATATATATATATATGTATATATATATTTGTTTATATTATATTGTTATATGTTACGAAGACAACATGTATCTAGTATATTGTAAATATTTCTCATTAGGAGAATATCTGTCTCTAAAAGAGTGTCTGTGAAGATGTGTGTTTTGTAACAATTATTCACATCTTTGGTATGAGAGGAGGTACTGATATCTCTGTGAGAAAACAAGGACATTCAAGTTATTTATGATCCATAAATTAACAGTGTGAGAAACATTCAGAGAGATGCCTAGAGGTCTGTCTCTAATTGCTACAAGTGTCAGAATTAATCCCTATGGCTTTGAATTAAAGCTTCTAAGGTCAAAATGTATATTCAGACTTACATAAGTTAACCCTTTATACTATGATGCAGATTGCTTATACAGCAGTGCCACCTAGGTATCAGTAGGTGACAATACAACAGTAGCAAAAGTGCATTCTGGGTAATGTTATGATGTCACATTTTTATCAATGGTCACGCCCATCCGACAATGATTGGAAAGTTCCAAACTAGGAAGTTGGGTCTAACTGATAAGTTTGTGATCATAAACCATAGAGGGGAGGAGAAGAAAAGAAAAAGAAGAGAGAAAGAGAGAAAAGGAGAGAGGAGACAAGTAAAGCTCTCTAGAGGGGTCTATCAAGATGAAAGCCATGGTGAGATGCGCTATGATGGACCACCCAGCTTTCCTAGGAGCAGAAGTGAGATTCCTACTAGGACTTGGTAAGAGACACAGAAAATGATATTTCATTTTATTAAGACTAATTTGATAGTGTGGGTGAAATTATACCATCTAGATCATCTCTCCATATTGAGATGTATTCTTAGGATATTGTGAGGCTTCATTCTACCTGCAGAAGAATCTAGACTCATAATCTAGCAAAGCATTAAATAATTGCTTATATATATATATATATTGATAGAACATTCTTCGCCAAGCTAAGTGATGGATTCCCACAGGAAAGACTTGTTTCAAGTCTTTCCCGTTTAAGATCCTAGATCCCTGTTATTTGTCTTAATATTCTTACCAAAGTTATATATGTGAAAATAGTCCAGGATGGGGTGGAAGGATACAGTTATCTCTTCTAAATTATATCCTTGGATGGATTTGCCCATGCCTGAAGTCATGTGATGTGTAGTTGGTTAGAGGGGGCTGGAATGTATTTAGCATACTATATTGATGTCTAGGATTAGACATACAGATCCTGATATCATGAGGTTTTCTCTGAACAGAAGTAATGTATATAACTTATGTTCCTACTTTGATATCCTAACCTAATAATAGCTTGGTTATAATGTGACAAGTTATTTCCACTCAAATGTATTGTTAAGCTTGTAATGCTTTATATCAACGCTGTATATATATTCATTTGCATGTATCATTGTGTTTATTTACTTATATATGTTTATAATCTTGTAACCAATAAATCTGCATATTTTTATAATACCTGCGTATTATTGTATAATGCAGAACTACATTTTATCATTAACGTCATCTCACGTCAAAAATAACTTATTTATCTGAGGAAATAGTCGGACTCAGATGTGAATTGTATCAATTAGGTTGTCTACAATTCACCAGGTCATGATTTTAAGAATTTATGACAAATTTTATAAATTGTATTTTTTTATGGTTAATTATTTTTATGACCATAATTAATAATTCTTAATTGAATTATTACCCCCCGAAGAATCGAACGGAAGGATGGAGCATCATCATGGAGGCAATGACACCCAAGGAGTATCACAATCGACGAGGGCAAGCTGAGGAAACCGAAGATTCAGCAAGAGACTCAAAGAGCACAGGGGACATATTACAGAGAGGAGGGAACTGTCGTGGAAAGTTATATTAAGCATAAGATGACTATAGTAGACTTTCTTTTTAGCTTTGGAATGGTATGTAGGCTTATTTTCTATATGCCTCCCTGTGTAAGGTCTGACCTGATTACGGTTATGAGAGCGTGATCGGGTCAGGTCGTTGCAAGGGAAATTCTATAAATCAGCACTCTGGTCCCTACTTCCCATGTGAAAGCCGCCACCGTTGGTTTGAGAGGGATTCAATGGCTGCTTGCTCTGAGAGCAATGTACTTAGTGAAGGCTACCAGCGGGTCCTCATCAGCAATGGTGGGGTATAGCACACTGATGCCGGTCTCACTGAACCATGGGCGCCCCAACATGAAGCATTGGTTGGTGGGACTGGTATCCATGTGAATGTTATATCACCTTTATTGGTCGACCCTGTTAAAAGACCTTCCTCAGGGACTGATCCCCCCTTTCGGAACCATGTCTAACAGAGATTCACTGTGGGTCAGTAGCATATTTGTACCAGATCAAATAGATGTTTTCCGATTAGGGCCACATTTGTTTAAAAAAAGGCTGATTCATTTGGAAGCATTTGCGCGTGTTCTGGGTGTGCTAGTGGATGGTGAGTGTTTGAGCACCACCCACCGGCACTCTCAGGAAATGTGCGAATGTGTACCTTCCAGGTCTAAAAGGTATTTCTATTGGTCAAGGTATGAGGTGGAATGTACCTGCATATCTGTAACATTACTGGGCAGCCATGTGCCATGGAGGGCGGGGTTAGCCCAGTAAAAGGTCTAACCCGAACATCCAATCTATGTGTAGAGCTTGCATGCCTTATGTTTTTTCTTACTTTTCTTTCTTCTCTCTTTTCACTATGCAGGAGATTTTTTCCTACTGTGCGCCAAATTACACAGAAGTTTTTTTTACCTCATTCATAGTCTTTAATGTCTTCATGTGTCACACACACACACGCACACACATATATATATATATATATATACAGTGGCGGAAATAATTATTTGACCCCTCACTGATTTTGTAAGTTTGTCCAATGACAAAGAAATGAAAAGTCTCAGAACAGTATCATTTCAATGGTAGGTTTATTGTAACAGTGGCAGATAGCACATCAAAAGGAAAATCGAAAAAATAACTTTAAATAAAAGATACCAACTGATTTGCATTTCATTGAGTGAAATAAGTATTTGAACCCTCTAACAAAAAAAGACTTAATACTTGGTGGAAAAACCCTTGTTTGCAAGCACAGAGGTCAAACGTTTCTTGTAATTGATGACCAAGTTTGCGCACATTTTAGGAGGAATGTTGGTCCACTCCTCTTTGCAGATCATCTCTAAATCCCTAAGGTTTCGAGGCTGTCTCTGTGCAACTCTGAGCTTGAGCTCCCTCCATAGGTTTTCGATTGGATTAAGGTCCGGAGACTGACTAGGCCACTCCATGACCTTAATGTGCTTCTTCTTGAGCCACTCCTTTGTTGCCTTTGCTGTATGTTTTGGGTCATTGTCGTGCTGGAACACCCATCCACGACCCATTTTCAGTTTCCTGGCAGAGGGAAGGAGGTTGTCGCTCAGGATTTCACGATACATGGCTCAGTCCATTTTCCCGTTTATGCGAATAAGTTGTCCTGTGCCCTTAGCAGAAAAACACCCCCAAAGCAAAATGTTTCCACCCCCATGCTTGACGGTGGGGACGGTGTTTTGGGGGTCATAGGCAGCATTTTTCTTCCTCCAAACACAGCGAGTTGAGTTAATGCCAAAGAGCTCTATTTTGGTCTCATCAGACCACAGCACCTTCTCCCAGTCACTCTCTGAATCATTCAGGTGTTCATTGGCAAACTTCAGACGGGCCTGCACATGTGCCTTCCTGAGCAGGGGGACCTTGCGAGCCCTGCAGGATTTTAATCCATTGCGGTGTAATGTGTTTCCAATGGTTTTCTTGGTGACTGTGGTCCCTGCTAATTTGAGGTCATTAACTAACTCCTCCCGTGTAGTTCTAGGATGCTTTTTCACCTTTCTCAGAACCATTGACACCCCACGAGGTGAGATCTTGCGTGGAGCCCCAGAGCGAGGTCGATTGATGGTCATTTTGTGCTCCTTCCATTTTCGAACAATCGCACCAACAGTTGTCACCTTCTCTCCCAGCTTCTTGCTAATGGTTTTGTAGCCCATTCCAGCCTTGTGCAGGTCTACAATTTTGTCTCTGACATCCTTGGACAGCTCTTTGGTCTTTCCCATGTTGGAGAGTTTGGAGTCTGCTTGATTGATTGATTCTGTGGACAGGTGTCTTTTATACAGGTGACTAGTTAAGACAGGTGTCCTTAACCACCTCCGGACCGCCTAACGCAGGATCGCGTTCCGGAGGTGGCAGCCCTGCGCAGAGTCACGCATATATGCGTCATCTCGCGATGGCCGAGATTTCCTGTGAACGCGCGCACAAAGGCGCGCGCGCTCACAGGAACGGAAGGTAAGAGAGTTGATCTCCAGCCTGCCAGCGGCGATCGTTCGCTGGCAGGCTGGAGATGTGTTTTTTTTAACCCCTAACGGGTATATTAGACGCTGTTTTGATAACAGCGTCTAATATACCTGCTACCTGGTCCTCTGGTGGTCCCATTTGTTTGGATCGACCACCAGAGGACACAGGTAGCTCAGTAAAGTCCCACCAAGCACCACTACACTACACTACCCCCCCCCCCCCCCCCGTCACTTATTAATCCCTTATTAGCCCCTGATCACCCCTGATCACCCGATATAGACTCCCTGATCACCCCCCTGTCATTGATCACCCCCCTGTCATTGATTACCCCCCTGTAAAGCTCCATTCAGATGTCCGCATGATTTTTGCGGATCCACTGATAGATGGATCGGATCCGCAAAACGCATCCGGACGTCTGAATGAAGCCTTACAGGGGCGTGATCAATGACTGTGGTTATCACCCCATATAGACTCCCTGATCACCCCCCCTGTCATTGATTACACCCCTGTCATTGATCAACCCCCTGTAAAGCTCCATTCAGACGTCCGCATGATTTTTACGGATCCACTGATAGATAGATCGGATCCGCAAAACGCATCCGGACGTCTGAATGAAGCCTTACAGGGGCGTGATCAATGACTGTGGTGATCACCCCATATAGACTCCCTGATCACCCCCCTGTAAAGCTCCATTCAGATGTCCGCATGATTTTTACGGATGCACTGATAGATGGATCCGATCCGCAAAACGCATCCGGACGTCTGAATGAAGCCTTACAGGGGCATGATCAATGACTGTGGTGATCACCCCATATAGACTCCCTGATCACCCCCCTGTAAAGCTCCATTCAGATGTCCGCATGATTTTTACGGATGCACTGATAGATGGATCCGATCCGCAAAACGCATCCGGACGTCTGAATGAAGCCTTACAGGGGCATGATCAATGACTGTGGTGATCACCCCATATAGACTCCCTGATCACCCCCCTGTAAAGCTCCATTCAGATGTCCGCATGATTTTTACGGATGCACTGATAGATGGATCCGATCCGCAAAACGCATCCGGACGTCTGAATGAAGCCTTACAGGGGCATGATCAATGACTGTGGTGATCACCCCATATAGACTCCCTGATCACCCCCCTGTCATTGATTACCCCCCTGTAAAGCTCATTTCAGATGTCCGCATGATTTTTACGGATGCACTGATAGATGGATCGGATCCGCAAAACGCATCCGGACGTCTGAATGAAGCCTTACAGGGGCGTGATCAATGACTGTGGTGATCACCCCATATAGACTCCCTGATCACCCCCCTGTCATTGATTACCCCCCTGTCATTGATTACCCCCCTGTAAAGCTCCATTCAGACGTCCGCATGATTTTTACGGATCCACTGATAGATGGATCGGATCCGCAAAACGCATCCGGACGTCTGAATGAAGCCTTACAGGGGCGTGATCAATGACTGTGGTGATCACCCCATATAGACTCCCTGATCAACCCCCCTGTCATTGATCAACCCCCCTGTCATTGATCAACCCCCCTGTCATTGATCAACCCCCCTGTCATTGATCACCCCTCTGTAAGGCTCCATTCAGATATTTTTTTGGCCCAAGTTAGCAGAATTTTTTTTTTTTTTTCTTACAAAGTCTCATATTCCACTAACTTGTGTCAAAAAATAAAATCTCACATGAACTCACCATACCCCTCACGGAATCCAAATGCGTAAAATTTTTTAGACATTTATATTCCAGACTTCTTCTCACGCTTTAGGGCCCTTAGAATGCCAGGGCAGTATAAATACCCCACATGTGACCCCATTTCGGAAAGAAGACACCCCCAGGTATTCCGTGAGGGGCATATTGAGTCCATGAAAGATTGAAATTTTTGTCCCAAGTTAGCGGAACGGGAGACTTTGTGAGAAAAAAATTAAAAATATCAATTTCCGCTAACTTGTGCCAAAAAAAAAAAATTTCTATGAACTCGCCATGCCCCTCATTGAATACCTTGGGGTGTCTTCTTTCCAAAATGGGGTCACATGTGGGGTATTTATACTGCCCTGGCATTCTAGGGGCCCCAAAGCGTGAGAAGAAGTCTGGTATCCAAATGTCTAAAAATGCCCTCCTAAAAGGAATTTGGGCACCTTTGCGCATCTAGGCTGCAAAAAAGTGTCACACATCTGGTATCGCCGTTCTCAGGAGAAGTTGGGGAATGTGTTTTGGGGTGTCATTTTACATATACCCATGCTGGGTGAGAGAAATATCTTGGTCAAATGCCAACTTTGTATAAAAAAATGGGAAAAGTTGTCTTTTGCCAAGATATTTCTCTCACCCAGCATGGGTATATGTAAAATGACACCCCAAAACACATTCCCCAACTTCTCCTGAATACGGCGATACCACATGTGTGACACTTTTTTGCAGCCTAGGTGGGCAAAGGGGCCCATATTCCAAAGAGCACCTTTAGGATTTCACAGGTCATTTACCTACTTACCACACATTAGGGCCCCTGGAAAATGCCAAGGCAGTATAACTACCCCACAAGTGACCCCATTTTGGAAAGAAGACACCCCAAGGTATTCCGTGAGGGGCATGGCGAGTTCCTAGAATTTTTTATTTTTTGTCACAAGTTAGTGGAAAATGCTTATTTTTTTTTTTATTTTTTTTTTCATACAAAGTCTCATATTCCACTAACTTGTGACAAAAAATAAAAAGTTCCATGAACTCACTATGCCCATCAGCGAATACCTTGGGGTCTCTTCTTTCCAAAATGGGGTCACTTGTGGGGTAGTTATACTGCCCTGGCATTCTAGGGGCCCAAATGTGTGGTAAGGAGTTTGAAATCAAATTCTGTAAAAAATGACCTGTGAAATCCGAAAGGTGCTCTTTTGAATATGGGCCCCTTTGCCCACCTAGGCTGCAAAAAAGTGTCACACATCTGGTATCTCCGTAATCGGGAGAAGTTGGGGAATGTGTTTTGGGGTGTCATTTTACATATACCCATGCTGGGTGAGAGAAATATCTTGGCAAAAGACAACTTTTCCCATTTTTTTATACAAAGTTGGCATTTGACCAAGATATTTATCTCACCCAGCATGGGTATATGTAAAAAGACACCCCAAAACACATTCCTCAACTTCTCCTGAATACAGAGATACCAGATGTGTGACACTTTTTTGCAGCCTAGGTGGGCAAAGGGGCCCACATTCCAAAGAGCACCTTTCGGATTTCACAGGTCATTTACCTACTTACCACACATTTGGGCCCCTAGAATGCCAGGGCAGTATAACTACCCCACAAGTGACCCCATTTTGGAAAGAAGAGACCCCAAGGTATTCGCTGATGGGCATAGTGAGTTCATGGAAGTTTTTATTTTTTGTCACAAGTTTGTGGAATATGAGACTTTGTATGAAAAAAAAAATAAAAAAAAAAATCATCATTTTCCACTAACTTGTGACAAAAAATAAAAAACTCTAGGAACTCGCCATGCCCCTCACGGAATACCTTGGGGTGTCTTCTTTCCAAAATGGGGTCACTTGTGGGGTAGTTATACTGCCCTGGTATTCTAGGGGCCCAAATGTGTGGTAAGGAGTTTGAAATCAAATTCAGGAAAAAATGAGGAGTGAAATCCGAAAGGTGCTCTTTGGAATATGGGCCCCTTTGCCCACCTAGGCTGCAAAAAAGTGTCACACATCTGGTATCCCCGTACTCAGGAGAAGTTGAGGAATGTGTTTTGGGGTGTCTTTTTACATATACCCATGCTGGGTGAGATAAATATCTTGGTCAAATGACAACTTTGTATAAAAAAATGGGAAAAGTTGTCTTTTGCCAAGATATTTCTCTCACCCAGCATGGGTATATATAAAATGACACCCCAAAACACATTCCCCACCTTCTCCTGAGTATGGAGATACCAGATGTGTGACACTTTTTTGCAGCCTAGGTGGGCAAAGGGGCCCATATTCCAAAGAGCACCTTTCGGATTTCACTGGTCATTTTTTACAGAATTTGATTTCAAACTCCTTACCACACATTTGGGCCCCTAGAATGCCAGGGCAGTATAACTACCCCACAAGTGACCCCATTTTGGAAAGAAGAGACCCCAAGGTATTCGCTGATGGGCATAGTGAGTTCATAGAACTTTTTATTTTTTGTCACAAGTTAGTGGAATATGAGACTTTGTAAGAAAAAAAAAAAATCATAATTTTCCGCTAACTTGTGACAAAAAATAAAAAGTTCTATGAACTCACTATGCCCATCAGCGAATACCTTAGGGTGTCTACTTTCAGAAATGGGGTCATTTGTGGGGTGTTTGTACTGTCTGGGCATTGTAGAACCTCAGGAAACATGACAGGTGCTCAGAAAGTCAGAGCTGCTTCAAAAAGCGGAAATTCACATTTTTGTACCATAGTTTGTAAACGCTATAACTTTTACCCAAACCATTTTTTTTTTACCCAAACATTTTTTTTTTATCAAAGACATGTAGAACTATAAATTTAGAGCAAAATTTCTATATGGATGTCGTTTTTTTTGCAAAATTTTACAACTGAAAGTGAAAAATGTCATTTTTTTGCAAAAAAATCGTTAAATTTCGATTAATAACAAAAAAAGTAAAAATGTCAGCAGCAATGAAATACCACCAAATGAAAGCTCTATTAGTGAGAAGAAAAGGAGGTAAAATTCATTTGGGTGGTAAGTTGCATGACCGAGCAATAAACGGTGAAAGTAGTGTAGGTCAGAAGTGTAAAAAGTGGCCTGGTCTTTCAGGGTGTTTAAGCACTGGGGGCTGAAGTGGTTAATGAGGGTGACTAATTGAGTAGAAGTGTCTAACCACTCTGTGGGAGCCAGAACTCTTAATGGTTGGTAGGGGTTCAAATACTTATTTCACTCAATGAAATGCAAATCAGTTGCTATCTTTTATTTAAAGTTATTTTTTCGATTTTCCTTTTGATGTGCTATCTGCCACTGTTACAATAAACCTACCATTGAAATGATACTGTTCTGAGACTTTTCATTTCTTTGTCATTGGACAAACTTACAAAATCAGTGAGGGGTCAAATAATTATTTCCGCCACTGTATATATATACACATACACACACACACACACACACACGTTATATATATATATATATATACATATATACAAATACACACACACACACACACACGGCCTTAGATGGAGGAAAACATACAGTGATCCCGTTTATATAGATATAGATATATATATATATATATATATATATATATAAGTTGGGATCAATGGTTGGGTTGAAAGTGATTTTTCATAAATCTTACTTTTGATACATCAGAGATTAGACATAGATTATACAAGCATTGTATCTTGTGGAATGCAGTACCTCAAATTAGCACATCTCACACCCTGGACACAATAGTAACCTCCCTGAACAAAAAGCTATTTAACATCTCACCTCACATACAATGACAGCAACCTATGATAACCGATTCAACTTATTAGCATGTAGAGAAAAACCTGTTCAATGTAAAATAACCCTTTTCATGTATTGTATATAGCAGATACCAGCATTGTTTAACAAAGTTTCAACTGTATCTTGACAAACATGTTTCCCAAGGCCTACTAAGAAATACCAGGATTGTTCCAATTGGATCTTGAGAGACAATATGAGCCCAACCCCAAAAAGCCCTATACAGGGAGTGCAGAATTATTAGGCAAGTTGTATTTTTGAGGATTAATTTTATTATTGAACAGCAACCATGTTCTCAATGAACCCAAAAAACTCATTAATATCAAAGCTGAATATTTTTGGAAGTAGTTTTTAGTTTGTTTTTAGTTTTAGCTATTTTAGGGGGATATCTGTGTGTGCAGGTGACTATTACTGTGCATAATTATTAGGCAACTTAACAAAAACAAATATATACCCATTTCAATTATTTATTTTTACCAGTGAAACCAATATAACATCTCAACATTCACAAATATACATTTCTGACATTCAAAAACAAAACAAAAACAAATCAGTGACCAATATAGCCACCTTTCTTTGCAAGGACACTCAAAAGCCTGCCATCCATGGATTCTGTCAGTGTTTTGATCTGTTCACCATCAACATTGCGTGCAGCAGCAACCACAGCCTCACAGACACTGTTCAGAGAGGTGTACTGTTTTCCCTCCTTGTAAATCTCACATTTGATGATGGACCACAGGTTCTCAATGGGGTTCAGATCAGGTGAACAAGGAGGCCATGTCATTAGATTTTCTTCTTTTATACCCTTTCTTGCCAGCCACGCTGTGGAGTACTTGGACGTGTGTGATGGAGCATTGTCCTGCATGAAAATCATGTTTTTCTTGAAGGATGCAGACTTCTTCCTGTACCACTGCTTGAAGAAGGTGTCTTCCAGAAACTGGCAGTAGAACTGGGAGTTGAGCTTGACTCCATCCTCAACCCGAAAAGGCCCCACAAGCTCATCTTTGATGATACCAGCCCAAACCAGTACTCCACCTCCACCTTGCTGGCGTCTGAGTCGGACTGGAGCTCTCTGCCCTTTACCAATCCAGCCACGGGCCCATCCATCTGGCCCATCAAGACTCACTCTCATTTCATCAGTCCATAAAACCTTAGAAAAATCAGTCTTGAGATATTTCTTGGCCCAGTCTTGACGTTTCAGCTTGTGTGTCTTGTTCAGTGGTGGTCGTCTTTCAGCCTTTCTTACCTTGGCCATGTCTCTGAGTATTGCACACCTTGTGCTTTTGGGCACTCCAGTGATGTTGCAGCTCTGAAATATGGCCAAACTGGTGGCAAGTGGCATCTTGGCAGCTGCACGCTTGACTTTTCTCAGTTCATGGGCAGTTATTTTGCGCCTTGGTTTTTCCACACGCTTCTTGCGACCCTGTTGACTATTTTGAATGAAACGCTTGATTGTTTGATGATCACGCTTCAGAAGCTTTGCAATTTTAAGAGTGCTGCATCCCTCTGCAAGATATCTCACTATTTTTGACTTTTCTGAGCCTGTCAAGTCCTTCTTTTGACCCATTTTGCCAAAGGAAAGGAAGTTGCCTAATAATTATGCACACCTAATATAGGGTGTTGATGTCATTAGACCACACCCCTTCTCATTACAGAGATGCACATCACCTAATATGCTTAATTGGTAGTAGGCTTTCGAGCCTATACAGCTTGAAGTAAGACAACATGCATAAAGAGGATGATGTGGTCAAAATACTCATTTGCCTAATAATTCTGCACGCAGTGTAAGTATGTGCTGGGAAATAAAGATTTCAGATATTTAACAACCTATGTTAAGTCTGGGCTGTTGTATCTCCTGATCAGAAGCAAACAGGATATTCGTTTCACAGGGAAATATTCACGGGTTGAAGGTCTGATGCCTCATCATATACCAGCATAAACCTGCCTGAGGAAAACCGCTAACAGGACACTTTCATGACACCCCGACAGCAACCACACCCTGAAGCACGGTCTACTGTCCCAAGTAGGGACAAGTTTTGGAAGATGGTGAAGGAATACATAGCAGACCGTGTCAGCGTCCTCAATGATCCCTCAGTGCCTTACAACTACTGGGTGTCTAAGCTGGACACGTGGCACGAACTTGCGCTCTATGCCTTGGAGTTGCTGGCCTGCCCTGCCGCCAGCGTATTGTCTAAGCGTGCATTTAGTGCTGCTGGTGGCATTATAACAGATAAGCGTATTCGCTTGTCCACTGACAATGCTGACAGGTTGACTCAGATAAAAATGAACATGGCCTGGATGGCCCCTAACTTCTCCACTCCACCAGAGGAAAGCTGAGCTAATGAGGAACAAAAACACAATTTAAATGTATGCTTCATAATATACTCAATCCACAAGATTCAGATGCACCCTTTTCACCGCAAGAAAAGGGTATATGTTTGAATCTTGTTTTCTTATCCTCCTCGTCCTCTTCTATACAGTATATATGCCCTCACTACAATGTTTTATAGGGTCCGCTCACCTTCAGGCCCTCACCTCCAATGTTTTATACGGTCTGCTCACCGGTAGGCCCTCCCCTCTAATGTTTTATACGGTCTGCTCACCTGTAGGCCCTCACTACAATGTTTTATAGGATCCGCTCACCAGTAGGCCCTCACCTCTAATAATTTATACGGTCTGCTCACCTTTAGGCCCTCACCTGTAATGTTTTATGTGGTCTGCTCACCTGAAGGCCCTCACATATAATGTTTTAGAGCGTCAGCTGAACAGCAGGCCCTCACATATAATGTTTCATAAGGTCATCTCAGCAGCAGGCACTCGCCCCTAATTTTTTATAGGGTCACCAGCATGCCCTCGCTCTGAATGTTTTGGAGGGTCACCAGCAGGCCTCCAAGGATCATTTTTCAAGTGATCTGTAAAGGTGGCGTACAACATGGTTCCCAGCAGCAACAATGGAGTCCAAGATGCATCCAGACATGGTCCCCCTGCTGTTCCTGATCGATTTCAGAGGTATTTCCATCACTTTCAGACCTTTTCCTATGAACCAGGCACCCTTCCCTCATCCAAACAGGGGGTGCCTGGTTTTCTCCCATTGATTTTCATTATACTTGGGTGCTCGGCCGAGCGCACGAATATTGCCATGTTTTCGGACCGAGTACCCGAACACACGAACACTTTGGTGCTCGCTCATCACTAGTGACCAACTCTCTAATCTCCAACTAACACAAGACAGGAATTCAGTTACTAGGTAATTGGATTCCAGCTCACCCTCCTTTTCTTGCAAGGTGCACGGATATAAAGGATGAAGCCTTGTTATAATAGGTTGAAAGGAAGGAAATCCGGCACTCAAAATTGATGAAGTCATAGGTTCCTTTATTTGGTCATGCAATGTATCAGGTACAGAGGTACAGAATGATTAATAACCAGTGATGCACTTGTCAGTCTACGCGTTTCAAGCGACAACGTTCTTATTCATGACAGTTCTTATTCAGTCATGAATAAGAACGTTATCATTTGAAACACGTAGATTGACAAGGGCATCACTGGTTATTAATCATTCTGTACCTCTGTACCTGATACATCACATGACCAAATAAAGGAACCTATGACTTCATCAATTTTGATGGAAGTCAGTTACCTCTCTATTCTTTCCTATGAGACTGACATTGAGGCTCCCATAGGAATACATAGAGAAACTGACTTCTTGTCCACACATAAGATACTGGTCAGTTGGAGATCAGAGTGCTGGTCACATGGCACAGGTGAGAAGCATAAGGGAGGTATAACTCACAAATACAGACACTGGTAAGAAAATTACATTTACTACAGATTACATAATGTACCTTTCTATCAGGTCAAGGAATACATTTTTTTGCGGGATTTCTTCTTTAAAGGGGTTCTGCACTTTCATTTACCTGATGATCTATCCTCTGGATAGATCATCAGCTTCTGATCGGCGGGGGTCTGACACCCGGGACCCCGGCCGATCAGCTGTTTGAGAAGGCAGAGGCGCTCCAGCAGCGCCGCTGCCTTCTCACTGTTTACCGCCGGGCCGCCGGCCCACTGATGTCACGACTAGTATCAACTAGCGTGGGCGCGGCTAAGCCGCTGCCTTCTCAAACAGCTGATGTTGGACCTCCGCCGATCAGAAGCTGATGATCTATCCAGAGGATAGATCATCAGTTAAATGAAAGTGCAGAACCCGTTTAACCAAGAAAATGTATAAATCCAGCTAGTCTGGGCCATATTAGGGGAATTTCATTGCTTTGCTAATTTCCTTATTATAAACTCATTGTAATTTTATTATTAGTGATATATGTCAGCTCATTTACAGTTATTGTTAATGTAAATGAGGTTAAAAATGTCTAGTTTTCCAGGGGACATGAAATCATATAACTCATAAAATAGAATATTTCTACAGTTTTTCATCTATAAAAGGAGCTAAAACAAAAGAGAGAAGAAATATTACAGCACAATTCCAGCAGTAGTTTGCTGCATAGCAACTTATTTAAAAGTAATGTATTCTCGTTTTATAGTGATATGGATGGGTTTATTAAAATCTAGTCATATATTCTCTATTTACTGTTACAGAATGATCACAGAACTAAGCCACAGATATTTGTTTTGTCTCCAGAACCATTATTATTCCTGATAAAAGAAAAGCTTGCTTGCAGTCTCTGCAGACCTTCTCTGCAGATTACATTTAAGTCAATAGTGTTTTACCAAATGAGCCATGACATAGAGAGTGACAGTAAGTATTTCATCTCAGTTGCAGTACTGTACACCTTAAATGGCGTGTAAATGGATATATTGGGCATGGTATTAAAAAAGTACAAGGAAAAGATTATCAGAGAAATCGCAACAAAGCGTATACTTGTATAAAGTCTAATAATGAGTAAAGGAGCTATATGAGCCATTTAAAACTGTGAAAAAAGTCATTATGTGCTGAAAAAAACTTATAATACAATTGCAGACATTAAATGTAAGGCCCTAACTTATTTAAGTGTCAAGCTTAAACTCTTTCACACACCACAACATAAAATATTTTGTGGGGGCAACGTAAGTGTATAGAACAGGCTATATATTCAGTAGAACGTTAAAGGACCAAAATTATTAAAGTTTCAAACCTTAACTCCTTCACACACCACAACATAACCATATGTCATTGGTGCTCCATATGCGGAAAGAGCTGGCTTGATTCAAAGTAAGGCTAACTCCGGTCAATTAAACCCACATCTGAGGGGTTAGATAGAGGGAGGGTGCTCCCTTGTCCTCTGATCGGACCCCAGGCAGCAATGCTGTGATAACCTTGTGAAAGCTCCTAGTAAGGTATCCATATCCTATTGCAGTCTATGATACAAGCGATCAGGAGATCACATATACAAGTCTCCTAAGAGGCCTAAAAGTATAAATAGGTTAAAAAAATGGAATGCTAAAAACTAAAATATCAAAAATTCTAATCATCCCCTTTCCCAATTTTACATCTAAAAATAAACGTAATTGCTATTGCCACATCCAAAAGTGTTCAAACGATTAAAATATAAAAAATATTTTCTAGAGCAATGAATGCTATAATGGACAAATAAAAATGAGCTATTTGTTGTTTTTAGGTCATCTTGCATCTTCTAACAAAATTGTGATCAAAAAGTCATATGTACCCCAAAAAAGGTAGTAATAAAAACTACAGCTAGCTCTGCAAAAAACAAGTCCTCACACAGCTCTGTGGACAGAAATATAAAAAAGTTATGGGTCTAAGAATATGGCAATGCAAAGAAAAATGTTTTTTTTTTTCATAGGCTTTTACTTTTTTTTATAAATAAGTAATGAAATAAATTTGGTATTGTCATAATCATAGTGACCAGCACAATAAGGCTGTCCTGTCGTTTTTAGTGCACAGTGAACGTCATAAAATACAAAACCCGAAACACCTTGGTAAAATTTCTATTTATTTTTAATTTCATCCCATTAACAATTTTCCCATTTTTCAATACATGCTATGGTACATTAAATGGTGCCAGTAAAAAATGCAACTTGTCCAACAAAAAACAAGTCCTTATATGGCTATGTGAACAGTAAACTAATAAATGTATTGCTCTTTGAAGCTGGGAAATAAAAAAATAAAAAAATGCCTGTGTCCTGAAAGGGTTAATAGAAAAAGTACCATATGTACAAAAAGACAAGAAACAAAATAATATTAGATAACTTACACACACAAACAAAACATCTAAGGCTACTTTCACACCTGCGTTCGGGTGTCCGCTCGTGAGCTCCGTTTGAAGGGTCTCACAAGCGGCCCCGAACGCAACCGTCCAGCCCTAATGCATTCTGAGTGGAGGCGGATCCGCTCAGAATGCATCAGTCTGGCAGCGTTCAGCCTCCGCTCCGCTCAGCAGGCGGACATCTGAACGCTGCTTGCAGCGTTCGGGTGTCCGCCTGGCCGTGCCATATGGCTCAATCTTCAAACGGATCCGCCCCCATTGACTTTCAATGTAAAGTCTGGACGGATCCGTTCAGGCTACTTTCAGACTTAGAATTTTTTTCAAACTATAATGCAGACGGATCCGTTCTGAACGCTAGTGTGAAAGTAGCCTATAAGATTAGAGGGAAAGCTAGCGGTAAAACCTAAAACTTACATCTAGTTTGTTTTGCTCCTTGAGGGTAGGAAAGAAAAAGAGGTGCACACTTCAGACTTACCCAAGAAATATTGGTTCATAGTAAAAGCGTTAGTTCAAGTCATATTTTTCAATCCTTATTCCTTGGGTGGGCAAATGTAGTGTATGAATGGATAGTGAGGTGATAAAGGGAATAGGAATGTTAAGATAAGATTCATTAGCTCATCGTCCCCAATTTCACCTCAATATGTTGGATAAACTGATATCTATTTGCCCATTCTATGAAGCTACAAAAAACAGTCTTTCTAATGTCTCACTCTCTCTTCTCCAATTGATAACCCTCTAATTCATGGCCCAGTGCACCCCACTTTTCCATAAATTCCTGCCCACCAAGAGATGTCCTTTCTTGGCACAGTGTCTGGACAATGGTTGTAGGTTCACAGCTCAGCCCCATTCAATGGGGCTAAACTGTGAGCAGGGCTATGGTATTCAAAGTGAAAAATGACAGAAACCACAGCAGTTCCTGCCCCAGAATACATGGTGGGGGCAAAGTCTGCAGAGTGAACCTTCCTTAATGTTCTATACTGATAATGTAATATAGGTGGCAGTGTGATAGAAGATGTGATCAGCTGAGTGAAAGTGAATTTAAAGGATCTAAATGTAATATTGTACTGGATTGTTTAGAGCAATCCTTTTGCTTTGTTAAGAAAAGGGTTGTTCAGAATGAGAAAAACATGACTGCTTTCTTCCAGATTCAGCACCATACCTCTGCTTAGGTTGTGTCTGCTATTGCAGCTCATCGCCATTGAAATAAATTACTATACAACATACTGTACTACCTATGGACAGGTGTGGTGCTGTTTCTGAAAGACAACAGCTACTGTATGGTTTTCTAATTCTGGGGGACCCCTTTAAATATTCATCTTTTGTTTTGTAGCTCAGAAGCCATATTGGCTCTCCCTGTCCCTGGCTTCTCTATCAGGAAGGACCTACTTACATTTGTTAATGGCTGCGTGGCACCTTTACACAGGAGTTGTTGCTAGTATGGGGTTTGGCTGGTTAGGAGGGGGGGCAATTTGCATATTATTGCTGTTCTTGCTTGCAATCTCCTGCGGGCTATTTGACAGTAAATACAGAATATTAATCAGTTCTGGTATACCTACTTCTCCAACCCCAACACTTTCCTGCCCTACAGGTGGGATCCCTTCTTCTGCCACCTGCTTTTCCTCCTTTTCCACATCATCTAATATCAATGAGAATATGTCAGCAGGAACATCCAGCATATCCTCTCTCAGTATATTGCTGACTTTTCTAGGACATGGAGATATTGAAGTATGATTTTGAAGAAGCAAAGTAAGCAAAGTTGAGGATGGTTATCATTAAAACCTGGCCTGCTTAATGGGTGCAGACTGAATGGTATTCCATCTTATTGGTATTGAATTGCATTTAGGCTGATGTAAGAATAAGTAAATGTAGGAGTAAATAAATAAAACTGATGCAGAATATGTCTCCCTGCGCTCTCCCTGTACTCTCCCATCTCCAATATTCTTCTATTAAACGTTTTCATCAATACTGTCCCTAGCACATGAGCGATTGCCATGTCTCTTCCTATGCTCAGCTCAGAGGACAATGAGGGAGACCTTGCAGGATTAGGGTTTTATAGTGCTGTGACATCACAGGGGATGGCTATCTGAGGATTAGTTGACTGCACTGCATTATGGGTGATCTCGCATTCCTGGGCTTCTTACTTTCACTTTGTAACATGTGCAACTGACATTTGACCACGAAGCGCGAGGAAATTCTGATTCACTTGGGATCAAAGTTTTTCTAAACCACGGACTGAATTCCACTTCAAATGCTTCGTTCAACACTAATCCCAGTACTTCGAAAGTCTGCTTATGTTTTTATTTTGCTTTACTTGGTCAGACTCCCAATAAGTACCTTTAAGAGCATTTGTCAGCATGATCAACACTAATAAACAGTGCCTGGAAGGGCTGATCATGCTGATTAAAAAGTCCCCTTTTTATGTTTATACGATGCACCGTTCCAGAGAACACTGCATTTTTATTAATATACTATTTAGCTAGTTAGGGCACTTAGGGGCCGGCCAGAGGCTTGAAGAAACAGTGTGTGAACAACCCTGCAGCCTTAGCAACTCCTCTAAATCTTCAGCGTCCTCTGAGCTGAGTGCCCAAGTACAGTATGTAAACATTGCACTGGCATGCAAGTCTATACAAGTCCCAGTCTACACAGTCAAGATCATCTGTGCTAAAGTAAAAAAAAAAATATTTTTACAAACTGTACTTGCTTATTAAAAGTACTAGCTGGGCTGATGGTTTTTTTTTCGGTAGCAGCCGCGTACTCACCACACCATCAGAAAACTTTGCACCAACCTGATGCTGCCCTGAACCGGAGGATGCTGGCACTTAAAGCAGAATGTTGTGTGGAGGGTCAAGGTCTCTTGTATCGCTTTTAATAAACATAATTATAGAATGAAAGAGCAGTAGGCCAGATCAATTTAATAGGAGTGCACTAAACGGCTCACTCTGTTTCCACCACCAGAAGCCCACTCTGTTTCCAGCAACAGCAGCCCTCTAGAATTCTTCCCTGTAAGGCAGATTGTCAGTCCAGGCCTGGGTAAAGGAAGAATTGGGAGGGGAAGTATATATGTGAGCAAGTGGACCTGTAGGTGTATAGTAGTAGAAGCATTTTTGTGGAAGGGGGCTCAGACAGTGCACAGATTTTCTGAATTAGGACTGTGACCTCTAATCAAATGGGTGTTAAATAGATAACTCCAACAATACCTATATTCCAGAGGTGTTAGGTATGGGCACCATAGGCACATTTGCAGTGAGCCCGAGGAGGTGGTGCAGAGGAGGGGAGTGGTAGTGGCCTTGATGAGATGTTGTGTCATGGTGTACTCCCTCAGGTTATTGCTCACCAGGGCTCAGAGCAGTAAAAAGGTGGTTTGAAGACTCAAGCCAGAAGTAGACATATAACAGCCTGTCTTTACTTATTGTTGCTGGATGTGCCATCAGTTATATTTTGCACTAACTACAAAGTGCAGTTTCTCTGGCACCAGTTAAGGAGGTATGGTGGCTTGTTGGATGGAAATAGGTTGGCACTAACAATCGCTTTTGGATTTAGGCGTCCACTGTAGTACAGGCTCAAGGTTAGTCTGGCCTACCAATAGTTTAGGTAGGTGGTGTCTGAGCTGTTGTCCCTCACCTTGCAGCAGTGTGAATTTCGCTGATCACTCTGGTCTCTTGTCTCGCAAGTGTTTTCTTGAGGCAGGATTAGGTTCTCACAATAGAAGAATATCTAGTTCCCAAGTTTCCCTGACAGCAGTGGCGTGCCTAGGGTGTTTGGTCCTTTCTGTGGCACCCCCCAATACTTTAAAAAAAATTGTACATGCTCATAGTAGTATTGCCCTCATTGTACAACCTTCACAGTAGTTTTGTACAGATGTGTGCCCCCTCACAGTAATTATGCCCACATTGTGCTCTCTCACAGTAGTTATGCCCACATTGTGCCCCCTCACAGTAGTTATACCCTCTTTGTGCCCCTTTCACAGTTGTAATGCCCTCTTTGTGCCCCCTTCACATTAATAATCCCCATTGTGCCCCTTCACAGTAATAATCCCCATTGTGCCCCCTTCATAGTAATAATCCCCATTGTGCCCCCTTTATAGTAATAATTGCCACTGTGCCCCTTTATAGTAATCATGCATTGTGCCCCATTCACAGTAATAATGCCCATTGTGCCCCTTTAATTTCAGTAATGCCCACTGTGATAGTAATGCCCTCTGTGTCCCCTTAATAGTAGAAATCCCCATTGTGCCCCCATCACAGTAATATTGCCCACTGTGCCCCCTTCACAGTAATAATGCCCTCTGTGCCCTCTTCACAGTAATAATGTCCTCTGTGCCCCCTCCATAGTAATAAATCCCTCTTTACCTCCTCTGTATTAAAAAAACAAAACCCAAAAAAATAACTACTCACCTTGTCCCGTTCCTAAAGCTCACATACCTCTCTTTCCTGCTGGCACAGATCGCTCTGCAGCACTGTGTGGGCAGAGCTAATGCAGATTTGTAGACTGCAGGTTCCGACCACATAGGCTGGAAGTGCGATCCGAGTCTGTAGGCTGAATGGTGGAGCTGGGAGAAGTCTTCCTGCTTCACCATGCAGAGCGCCACTGGCCTGAAGGAGGGGAGGAGCGCTGGGATCTGAGTGGTGAGTGACAGGACCGCAGCTCCCAGCACTCCAGCAATGAGTGCTTCTATCTGTATTGATGGAAGTGCTCATTGCTTCTGGCACCTCCCCGAGAGCCGACACCCAGAGCGGACTGCCCCCCCCCCCTTCCCCTTAGTACGCCACTGCCTCACAGGGGAATAAGATATTATTTCTGGAAGTAGGAGCTCTGACATGTGCTTTCTCACTCCCCCACTATCAGAACAGAAACTCCCCTCATCTCCTATCTAGACTGGAACTCCCCCTCCTGGCAGGAACCAGCCCAATCCTACCAAGAGAGGAGGAACAGGGTGGTTAGTCCTGTTTCTGCCAACCATTGCCACCCATTACCTCCTCTCTTGGAACACATGCCACTACAATGAAAACTGCATAACATGACATAGCATTTCATATGAAACAGTAAACAATTGCATATACCCCCAGGTCTGGGGTAGTTTCACACTTTTCACCTTTGTTTCTGTTGTCCAGTCCTAGAACTTGCAACTTTCAAGTGTATTGGATACAACAGAACACTAGCTAGTAGATAAGCTGTCAAGACTTTTATATCAGGCTGCTTTCATGTCACTTTAAAGTAACTCATATTGTAGCTGGGAGGTAAGCATGAGTTGGGCTTTTTGGGGTATGTGTTATATTTAGGGAAATTTAAATATCATGACGGGCAATGTGGCTCTCATGGGGTTAGCTGTGTGGGACAAGGACGGGATGAGGGTTCCTGGAGATTCTGCCACTACCTTTCTTGCCTGTTTACTTTTAAAGGCTTTTTAAGGGACCAACATAGGTTATGGGTCACCAATATCTGTTCAGTGGGGTCTGACACACAATCACAGAATCCAGACGTAATAGTGCACGGAGCCAGAACATCCCAGCTCCGTACACTGCGTAGTGGCTATCCTCCAGTACTACAGATGATCTCCTATTCATGTGATATATCGGTCATCAAAATTTTGGCCCCAGAAAACCCCTTTAAGTTACAGCAGGCAGATCTTGTAACTTTATTCAGGCAACAACACTGGTGAGAAGGAGGCTCTACTCACCGCAGCTCTTTAATGCTGTTAAAGAGGTATGTGTAGTCTGTATAAAGTATCTGTGAGATCAACACATAAAAAGATTTTTGCAGCGCTCACCTGCGTTGAATGCTTTAGAAGCATGGACATAGCCTGGACCTGAATCCATAAACAGAATACAGTGTAAATCTACGCGTTTCAGCCCCCACAATCCTGGTCCTTACTCTGTGTGTCTGTGTGTAATATGAATGTATATGTGTTTAATATGTACATATTTGTCTGTAATGTGTATGAGTATATGTGTGTAATGTATATGCAGATGTACGTAATGTGTATGTATGTATATATATATATATACACTCACCTAAAGAATTATTAGGAACACCTGTTCTAATTCTCATTAATGCAATTATCTAGTCAACCAATCACATGGCAGTTGCTTCAATGCATTTAGGGGGGTGGTCCTGGTCAAGACAATCTCCTGAACTCCAAACTGAATGTCAGAATGGGAAAGAAAGGTGATTTAAGCAATTTTGAGCGTGGCATGGTTGTTGGTGCCAGACGGGCCGGTCTGAGTATTTCACAATCTGCTCAGTTACTGGGATTTTCACGCACAACCATTTCTAGGGTTTACAAAGAATGGTGTGAAAAGGGAAAAACATCCAGTATGCGGCAGTCCTGTGGGCAAAAATGCCTTGTAGATGCTAGAGGTCAGAGGAGAATGGGCCGACTGATTCAAGCTGATAGAAGAGCAACGTTGACTGAAATAACCACTCGTTACAACCGAGGTATGCAGCAAAGCATTTGTGAAGCCACAACACGCACAACCTTGAGGCGGATGGGCTACAACAGCAGAAGACCCCACCGGGTACCACTCATCTCCACTACAAATAGGAAAAAGAGGCTACAATTTGCACGAGCTCACCAAAATTGGACTGTTGAAGACTGGAAAAATGTTGCCTGGTCTGATGAATCTCGATTTCTGTTGAGACATTCAAATGGTAGAGTCCGAATTTGGCGTAAACAGAATGAGAACATGTATCCATCCTCTGATGGCTACTTCCAGCAGGATAATGCACCATGTCACAAAGCTCGAATCATTTCAAATTGGTTTCTTGAACATGACAATGAGTTCACTGTACTAAAATGGCCCCCACAGTCACCAGATCTCAACCCAATAGAGCATCTTTGGGATGTGGTGGAACGGGAGCTTCGTACCCTGGATGTGCATCCCTCAAATCTCCATCAACTGCAAGATGCTATCCTATCAATATGGCCCAACATTTCTAAAGAATGCTATCAGGACCTTGTTGAATCAATGCCACATAGAATTAAGGAAGTTCTGAAGGCAAAAGGGGGTCCAACACCACCATATTAGTATGGTGTTCCTAATAATTCTTTAGGTGAGTGTATATATCTAATGTGCACATATGTGTGTATATTTGCATGCATTTTTTTTTCAATATGTATGTTTGTATGTCTTGTCTAAATATGCTTTTGTAACATTCATACAGCTCCTGATTATTCCCTATTCACAGCCCTTATAGTGAAGTAGCCTGTCTTCAGTGGATATTTTACACAGCAAATTAGAGGGATATTTTTCCGAGCTCCTATGGATAAAAATGAAAGGTGGAATCTGACTGTTTGCTAAGGGCAACTAAGCCAGTTTTCCTTTACACCAGTTTTGTTAAATTAGTGTGTGTACAAGTGGAAGGAAGGACACCACATGCCCTAGGTAATGAAATGCCTAGCTACAGGTGTGGGGACTGTGAACATTGTGACTAGCATGGTGGAATCTGGGTTTGTCATTAGTGTCACTATGACTGGCATGAGGGCATCTGTCATGGTGGTCATAAGTGACTATCATGTGGTCATATGTGGCTGTGGTGCATCTTCGACTGTCTTAAAGGAGAATTTGCTATGGAACTGAGAAGCCAAAGGTGTCCTGGTGGAAAACCCTGCAGAGGCGGGTCATAAATGGAAACTGTCTTTTTGCCAGTATCAGCAATATCCAACAATTTATAATTTTGATTTTTTTTTTTTTACTGGTCATTGTATTTAATTGTTGCTTTCTTTTCCTTCTCTTGATAAGTTCTATATTCACATGTCTGGCATGGTAATATTATTCAGCCATATTATGGCAGTTGTATTTGGCCTTTGTATGGCAACACAATGACATAATGTTTTATGACATACACCTTTGTGTGTACATACATCCCTAATCTTATAGCTATATGGTCCTGGAAATCATGCTGCATTGTTTTTCCCTTTTTTCCTTTGGTTATGTACATTATATATATATATAATAATTTAGAGGTTTGCTATTCCTACTTACAATAATTTGGTTGGCATACACAGTTGGACATATACCCATACTCCAATCAACTAGCTCTCTAACATCTCCCTGCTGATTTCAGAGGCAGGCACCATTAGGCTCTCTGGTTTTCTCAAACCATTGGAAACATGTCCATTTTAACTTGCTTCCAAATAAATTGTCCGTAGAGAGTGTGTGTGACTGAGATAAGGAAACAACTGTGGCGCCTTATTGAGAACATGGAATGTTATGGAGCATTCACAATATATCATCACAGTCTGATCTAAATACACAGAATAGCAATTATAATAATTATTATTTTGTACTAAGGTCATCAGTTTGACATTCCAGATTCTGTAATCTTATGGAACTGCTGCTTTATATGAAAAGATGTTCCATCCCCGTGAAATCGTCTCTACAGTGTGATGCACACCAACACCAAAATTCAGACCCTAGTGACTGAGCGTGTCTGTTTATTGTGTATGTGAGACGTTAATGTGAGATGTTAAATCTAAATATATAAGCCGTGGGAAGCAACACCATCTGCAGGAAAAGCTGCCAGTGTGATTTTTGACATTTACACACTTCAGCAACTTCAGAAATAGCTAAAAATCCAATATCCATTACGAAGAATACAATAAGTAACAAAAATGAAGAGTTTTTTTCCATTCAGCAATCTAGAATAACAATGATTTCTTATGTGAGCTGCGGTAGCACAAACAATCTGACGTAAAAATGCATCATAGGAGCTGTGAGTCCACTCATGTTACTCATAAAGAAGGTAGATGGAGAAACAAAAATAGTGATACAAATGTGTCTGTAGCATAGAGCTTTGGCTTTGATCTACAACGATCTATGACTTCAGTGATTGTAGATCACCATTAAATGCAGTAGTGATATTAAAGCAGTTTTGGGGATAAAAATAAACATTTTTTGTCGCCAAAATACTGAAACAAATTTCTAAGCTAAAGATATATAGAATTTCATTCTGGTCATTGCCTCATCTGTTTACATAAAGATGTGCAGTCTCTAGGGACTACACATCACATTAGTGGGCCATCCAAAGACAACTCTCTTTTCGATGACATGTCACTACAGCAGTCTATAAACTGGCCAACCCCTTCATGGGCTGGTCATCACACTGGAGTGCAGCAGCAAGGAAGTACATTGAGAAGTTTATTATTTTACTATTCTGGAAAGAGTCAAAAGTTATTTTGTTTTATGCTTTGAAAATCCTATTATATGATTTGAGACAATTTTTACAATATGCAAGGATTCATTTGACATTTCTATTGCTGCAAGCAAAGTTATGTCTTGGGATTCCCTGTCATACCACTAAACACTGCCCCATCACACCGCTAAACTCTGCCTCATCACTCCGTTAAGCTCTGTCCTCACTGGCCCACTGAGCTCTAACTCTGTTGGTCTGCCCCTTCGTCACCTTAGCAGTGTAGCCAGGGCACTTCTCCTACTGTCCTATCTCTAGAAAGGGAAACCCTTCACCCCTCTGCCTCTAAATCTCCTGCACAGGTGGAATGTCCTCATTTTTTTCATTCATCTGTTTGTGGACAGGAGGTGGCCACTTGATTTCTGAGGTCCCAATCATTTGCTTGGTTTGCATGGTCGTTAAGTCCCCCATTGACTATATGTTCAAATGTTCAGTGTCATTTTTGTCACATTGTTCCAGAAACAGCAGCACTCTTTCCCATGGACTGCATCCGGTATTTCAAAATTAGTCCAGATCATGTTTTGACCCTGCATTTGTAGTTGCTAAAACAGCCCCTGTTTAGAGGAAAAAGTGCCCTGAATCATTACAATCCCATGGACAACCTGGGTCTTTTTAGATCCAGTACTTCTAATTTCACAATGGTATCACTGGAATGAAATCAGCTGTCAATTGGGTAATCCAGTTTGTAATCAATTTTATTAGCATGGCAAATAGATGTTATCCATCAAGAGCATATCCAGAGCAGGTTCAGAGGAAGCCACTATACTTTCATCCTGTGCCTTGAGGGGAGACCAAAATCCCTCCTGTCACATAAGATGACACCAATATTATAAAATGCACATTAGGTGGAGCCTCTTGACAAAGTCCAGGATCTTCATGCCATTGCTTGCACTCTTGTATTGTAGCTTATTCTGCCTACAACATCAACATGCTTTTAAAAAAAAATATATAGATTTTTTTCTTCCCAGACTTATAGATTATAATTCTATTTTCAAGTCAGAAATAGGTAATGAACAACATTTATCAGACCTGTCTTTTGTGAGAAAGGTCATTGGTGACTCCTGCTAGGTTTTTATGACACCTGATTAATCTAGCACATTCAATTATTGCTCATTTTACAAGACCGTGTTCAGTGATGGTGACAGACAAAGGACATGCATGTATGCAATGATAAAGGCAGGTTTTATTTTATCATTACAACAGTTAATGAAAATATTTGTAAGGTAAATGCATCCATCACCTATGATTTTAGGTATCCTGCTTTTTACAGTCCACAGTCAGGGTAGTCTAGCAGTGGCAGACCCCCTTAACTGCTTCTTAAAGATCTGGAAGAAGGCTCATGCAGCGCTCTGCTATATCAATCAGATCAGGTGCCTCTGCACACTTCTCTTTGTCCCTTCCTGACACCGATCTGTATGATTACTGCAGGCAGGATGGTGGAACACAGCTATATCCATGCTGAAAAGATCCTAAGGTACAGTGAAAGGAGATGAAAACTCAGATTACTGGAAGCCGCAGAGTAATACAGTACCAGCAAAGTGTATGAAATTAGACAATTCTCTTGTACACTCTGATGATGTCACAAGTGGGAGGGGCCAGAACCAGGAAGAGAATACTGTGATGTAAGTGTAGGGAAATATTATCTTTCAACCCCTTCAACCACTGTGATATACTGGTACATCACGGTAGTTGAGGGAATGTATGGAGTAGGCTGCTACAGCTCCACACGAGGCTGGTATGCAAAACCCCATCATTTAACCCCTCAGATGCCATGATCAACATCTGTAAGGCAAGGCAGAGCAATGCAGCTCCCTCTGGCTTTCCAATTAGAGCCTTCACAATGAAATCATGGGGCTCTGATTGGTCACCACGGCAGCCTGGATACTTCTGAATATTACCAGGCTGCCGTGGTGAGCTCCCTGCTAAGCTGTGCATGAAGCACAGCTCAGTAGGGAGCATGCCAATATCCCATTCACCCGAATAGATCTTTATTATGGTGAATAGGAAAAGGGTTCAAATTAGCCCCCTAAGGGGTTTAAAAATGATTACTGTAAAAGTAAAAAAGTTCATAAAAAGTAAAAAAAAAACATGAAATGTTTAAATCACCCCCCTTTCCCAATTTTACATATAAGAATATATTAACAATAAAAAAAAAATGGTATCAGAAAATGTCTGAACTATAAAAAAAAAATCCTGTGCAGTGAACACTGTAATGAAAAAAAAAAGAAAACCACATGATTAGCCTTTTTTTGTCAAAGACATGGTAAATTAAATGGTTCCCTTAAAAAATACAACTTATCCTGCAAAAAATAAGCCCCGTATGGCTATATGAATGGAAAATTAAAAATGTTATGTCTATTGGAACGTGAGGAGGAAAAAACAAAAATGCAAAACCAAAAAAAGACCCAGTACATAGTACCCAGTCAATATAGATTATAGCATGTGTGTGCAGCCAAAATCCCACTGTGAATGCCCGACTCCAAGATTTCCCACTTATAGGTTACATAGTTACATAGTTAATATGGTTGAAAAAAGACATACGTCCATCAAGTTCACCCAAGGGATAGGTGGGGATGCGAATCCCAAAAGGAATTGAGACTCAGATTTCTACACGTTTTCATAAGCATTAAAGGGCTTCTGTCACCCCACTAAAGTCTTTTTTTTTTTTTTTTGGCTACTTATAATCCCTATACTGCGATATATCAATACATAATATTATTAATCATTTTGGTTCAGTAGTTAATAAAAAAAACAGACTTTTATCATATGCAAATTACCTGTCTACCAGCAAGTAGGGCGGCTACTTGCTGGTAGCAGCCGCATCCTCCTTTCATAAAGACGCCCCCTCCTCATGTTGATTGACAGGGCCAGCGAACGGGCTCGTTCTTTGGCTGACCCTGTCTGCATTCAAAATCTGGCGGCTGCGCCGTACCTGTCTTCAGTCGGCGCAGGCGCACTGAGAGGAGGACGCTTGCTCGGCCGCTCTTTCCTCAGTGCGCCTGCGCCGGGTGTAGATGTGACGTCATCGGCGCAGGCGCATTGAGGATGGAGCGGCCGAGCGAGCGTCCTCCCCTCAGTGCGCCTGCCCCGACTGAAGACAGGTACGGCGCAGGTGCCAGATTTTGAATGCACACAGGGCCAGCCAGAGAACGAGCGTGTTCGCTGGCCCTGTCAATCAACATGAGGAGGGGGCGTCTTTATGAAAGGAGGATACGGCTGCTACCAGCAAGTAGCCGCCCTACTTGCAGGTAGACAGGTAATTTGCATATGATAAAAGTCTGTTTTTTTAATTAACTACTGAACCAAAATGATTAATAACATTATGTATTGATATATCGCAGTATAGGGATTATAAGTAGCCAAAAAAAAAAAAAAAAAGACTTTAGTGGGGTGACAGAAGCCCTTTAATGCTTATGAAAACGTATAGAAATCTGAGTCTCAATTCCTTTTGAGCTCTTCCCACTACACTAACCTGCGCATTTGAATCAGCTGCTCCTGCTTCACTTTCCTGTGGCTGGCCGCTCCTGCTGCATTTAGCACCCACATGGAAGTACTGTACAGGGATATATTGTGACATGGTCAGTAACAAGTTGGGAGTGGTGCTCAATGGTTCTGTGCACAATGGCCCCTGCTACATTCAACTCCCACATTTAAGCACAAGAATGTATAGCATGATGTGGGTGATATCAAGCACAAATGGGTCCATGCTTAGCGACCTCTGTGCCAAGCAGTTCCTGTGCTGACCTAGCATGGTTCGGGGGAGGCGAGTGGATTCCACCAGTGTCTATGAAAGTAGGCCAGTTGGACATCATGCAAAGGGACCTCCACTTTGGTTTGCCCTGGGGATTTTGTGTATTAGATGGCTTTGTATTACCATTATTCCTAATTCTACAAATTAATTTTCGTGAGCATGAATATTTCTATATGTACTGTAGATTGCAGTCCTGGAACAAGATCTCTGCCCATAAATGGATGCATTTTCTATTACACCTCCTGGGACAGGCTATCTGCTAGTATATGTATATTGTTGCTTATATACATACTTGCTAATGTTTAAGAGGAGATACCAGGGAGGGATGTTCAAAGTGGTTCTTTTCTTGGCATTATGCCCCTCCTATTTACACAGGGTCTAAATTACAAATAAATATGACTCCTTTGTCACATCTCTCAGACCAAACCTTCTAAACAAATACAGACCACAGAACAGACCCTGAGAATAAATATACCCCAGACTAAACCTCCTAAATAAAGTACCCGGATCAGACAAAACAAATTCCGACCCCAGTAATGCAGTCCAGAGAAACCCCCACAGGGTTGTCCTAGCATGCGTGTTCTGTGAATGTGGAGAGGGAAGAAAGCCACTTCCAGACACCAAGGATTATCTCACAAAGAACAAATGAGGAGGGCATGTTGAACTCCAACAGCCAGACCTTATCTGTCCGAACATCAGGGGAGAGTCGAGAGGCCCCTATAAACACTGGATGGTTGGCCAAACCTGCCATGTTCAGTTAACTAGTGCTTACTCAGCTTTTGTAAGAGCCCCATTTTATTTGCATCTATGACCCTAATAAGGTTGTCCAGTTTCCCATATTCATGACCTACTATATGGCCAACATGGGTCATCAATGTTGACAGCACAGGTAAGCAATGAAGAAAATGCAGTGCTCATGTGAGCACTACAGTCTCTTCAAACAGCTGATCGGCAGGGATGCCGGGAGTCAGACCCCTGCTGATCTGATACTGAGCACCTATCCTGAGGATAGATCATAAATATGGGAAACCTGACAACCCCTTTAAGGTGCAGTGCAATTATTTGCATTATAAGTAATAATATCAATCTGTGATGAATCTTTGACAATGATGTCTCATTCAGAAACTTTCAAAACTCACAAGGTGTTTTTTTTTTTCCCAGTCACACAGCAACCACATAACCTCTTTAATATTTGCACTGTGCATTCACAGGAAAAGCAGACACGCTATCCCCCGTGTCCAGAGCAATATGAGCAATCATATCGCCCTTCATACATATACACACTACGTTTGAATTAGTTTGGGGTTTACAATGGTCTTTTTGACCTATGTTTTTTTTTTCTATAGTTCTGAGCTATGATAATAAAGGCTTCCGTCCTTGTACTATTTATAAAAAGGTTATTGATGAATGCCTTCTCATAGAACCGATGTGTACAATTCTACTTTTTGAATATTTTTTCTTATTTGAAATGTTTTTATATGCTTTTATATATTATTCTTTTTTTTTATATATTACCTTTGCTCACTGCATTGTAATGCATATATGCTATCCTGAAAAAGAAAACTAAAATAAAGAACGTTAATACAAAACTCACAAGGTGTTAGTCATCTGGAGTGCTCCCTTTAAGTTCAAACCCGATCAAGTAATTATACATTATTTATCCATTAATTTCTACAAAATGCAAAGTATATCAGAATATTATATAATTTTCTGTTTGTACCTGTTTCCTGGTAACACAATTCTACAGTTATGATTCCAAGGATTAATAGATGATATGGGAGTTCATCAGAAGTTTATACATTCCAATTTATTTTTTAATCTCTATTCACTTGCATATCTTCTTTCGACATAGTATTGATAACAATATTGTAAGGTGTAGCTTCAATATACAACTGGAGCCAACATTTTGAATAGATTATTTCTGGGCAGGCTCCATTAGAAGCAGTTCTTCTATTGCTGAATGTATTAATCCTGGCATTATTTATACCAGTCTTAATGCAGTGATCTGGTGGTTCACTGCTAAATGGGGTTATGTGAAGTTACTGTGTATGCTATATCCCATTTGCTGTATATCGGAGAGATATTTCATTTTCGGCCCTAGACTCAGTTGCTAGGTGTGAGCTGGCCCTACCCCTCTAAGCTGAGAGTTGTAGGGTACTGAAGTGTGCAGCTACAAACTGACATGTGAGCAGCAAAGGTTACTAACTGGTGCCTGAAACTGAATCTGCAGACAAGTATACACCAGCCCTGTGGACTAATAGCAGCTATAAAAAGTCACTCTAAGACATGCCATCCTCTCAAGAAAGGACTTAGCAGAGGGTTGAGGGCCATCACAAAAGGACAGTGAATGGACAAAGCATCAGTGAAAGGTAACGCCCATATTGAAGCTATGGACTTCAGTGCATTTAGTTGGGGATAAGCTTCAAGTACCCTGCTATAGTCCTGAGACAGACTAGCCATCTGTTAAGACTATGCCACTAGGCATTGTTGTGAGAATTTATTGAGATAGAAAGACTTTGCACCCCTTGGCTGAAATAGGAGATTTGCTTGGACTAATTCAGAAGAGACTCATAGAGATGTTTATATCATGGCCTATGCCCCTTATACCTCCATATATAGCCTTTGGAAAACTGTGCATGTAATCTGGAGAGACTGAACTGCTTTTGCAAGTGCCTATATCATCTGCATAAATTGTCTCAGTAAAGTACAGTAGACTGGTTACCCCTAGTGATGCAATAGTTAGACCGCTGCAGACAGCGACATTAGCTGTGCCACATCTCCAGTGTAAAGTGTGTTCATCCAAAAGATATCTGTGACATCCAGTGTACTTTTTTAATAGACGGTGTCCGCTGCAGACAGTAACATTAGCTGCGCCACATCTCCAGTGTAAAGTGTGCGCTTTCAAAAAATATCTATTACATCCAGTGTACTTTTTCCGTACATGGTGTCCGCAGCGGACAGTGACATTAGCTGCGCCACATCTCCAGTGTAACGTGTGCGCATCCAAAAAATATCTGTGATATCCAGTGTACTTTTTCAATACACAGTGTCCTCTTATGACAGTGACATTAGCTGCGCCACATCTCCAGTATAAAGTGTGCTCATCCAAAAATATATTTGTGACATACAGTGTACTTTTTCAATAGATGGTGTCCGCTTCTGACAGTGACATTACCATGGCCACATCTGCAGTGTAACGTGTGCGCTGAAAAAAGTTATCTTTGACATCCAGTGTACTTTTTTATTAGATGGTGTCCGCTTCTGACAGTGACATTACCAGTACCACATCTCCAGTGTAACGTGTGCTCTTAAAAAATGTATCTATGACATACAGTGTACATTTTACGTAGACGCTTTGGACAGTGACATTACCAGTAGTACCTCTCCTGTATAACGTTTCCTCATCCCAAATACCTGTGATATTCCTTGTAATTTTTTATTCGCCGCTGGTGACAGCATTGACATTATCTGCGGGATATCTCCTGTGTGACGTTTCAACATCCCAAATACCTTTTTTTTTTTTTAAATTGCATGCACTTCCAAATCCTAAGCTACTGTACGTGTGACATATTTTCAAGCATATATAACATTTGATATGAAGAAGGCGAGCAGTAAGGGATGGGAAAGTGGCCGTGATGCTGATGGTACATGCAGAGGCCGTGGCCCTGGGCGCGTTGAAACTGTGCCTGCTGCTAGAGCACAAGAAAAACAATCATCCACGATAGCTAGCTTCATGTCCCAGTTTGCAGGGCAGTGCAGGACACCACTCTTGAAGTCAAACCAGTGTGACCAGGTGGTCGGTTGGATTGCAGCAGAAAATGCTTTCAGTCTATTAAGCACCACCCTGTCTTCCACCAAGTCCAGTCTTGATACTCCTTCCTCCCACCACGGAGAGTCTAGCCAAAGAGGTGATCCCACACTCAGATATTCCGAGGACCTCTTTTTATCACTATTCCTTGATTTGGCCCTCTTGCCAAGCACACTTGAAGAGGGACAGATCTTGTGCCATGATTTCCAAACACTTGAGTATCCACAGTCACAAGAAGATGACGGTGGGGAACAGCAATTACTGTTTGATGAGGTGGATGATGATGAGACACAGTTGCCAATAAGTCCATGGCAATTAGTGTCTCAAGAGGTTGATGAAGAGGATGAGACACAGTTGTCAATCACTGAGGTTGTGGTTAGGTCAACAAGTCAGGAGGATGAACAGAGTGAGGAACTGGAAGAGGAGGGGGTGGACGATAAAGTCACTGACCGGACCTGGGAAAGTGGAAAGCCGAGCGAGGACAGCAGTACAGAGGGGGAGGGATCTGCAGCACCACAACAGCCTGGAAGAGGCAGTGGGGTGGTAAAAGGGAGAAGGCTTGCCACACTAAACAGGCCCACAACAGTTCCTTCTCAGCACATCCTTGTAGAAATCTCCCTTGCCAAGGGGTAGGTGTTCCGCAGTATGGCGCTTTTTTGAGGAAAGTGCGGACGACAAAAGAATAGTAGTTTGCAAACTGTGCTGTACCAAAATGAGCCGGGTCGTGAACACTAGCAACCTCACCACCACCATGATCCGCCACATGGCATCCAATCACTGTAATAAGTGGGCTGAACGTCGATGAGGGTTTCCACCAGCACCTACGTTAGTAGCTCCAACCCCTATTTCTCTTCCTCCGCCTCCTCCTCCACTTCCACCTCCGAATTATCCTTGTGCAGCACCAGTCAGTCATCAGTGTAGCATCACAGTGAGTGGGGAAGTGGCAAAAGGCCGTGCTGAAGCTGATATGCTTAGGGAACAAACAGCACACCACCGCAAGGCTGTGGCAGGGGAAAAGAGACCAGACTGAGCTGTGACTCTCGCCACTCAACCCACAACCAGGCATGGTTGTGTCTGATAATGGCCGTAACTTGGTGGCAGCTTTGGAGCTCGGCAAGCTGACACACATCCCATGCCTAGCCCACATCTTAAACTTAGTGGTTCAGCGGTTTCTCAAAACCTACCCCAATTTGCCTCAGCTACTGGTGAAGGTGCGCCGTGTGTGTGCACATTTCCGCAAGTCATCGACAGCTACAGCCAGTCTGTCAACGCTGAAGCAGCGCTTGAAATTGCCAGCTCACCGGCTGTTGTGCGACGTGAGCACGCGCTGGAACTTGACGTTCCACATGTTGGCCAGGCTTTGAGAGCAGCAAAGGGCAGTAGTGGAATACCAGCTGCAACATGGTTGCCGCCTTTCCAGTCAACTTCTGCTATTCACAAGCGAGAAGTGGGCATGGATGTCTGACCTCTGTGAGGTTTTAAGGAATTTGACAATAAAGGGGAGGAGGATCAGACGGTTGCTAATTAGGGTAGTACCCATGGAAGTTCAATTTCATCTGTTCTGCGTGGGTGGGCAGAAGAGGAGGAAGAGGATGAGGAGATTGAGAGTGATCATCCTGATGATTACAGCTAAGTCTTGCCTGATTACTGGTTGTTCACCCTTCTCGACCTCCGCTACAAAGAGAACTCATCGCTCATTCCACTAGTGGAGAGGATGAGCAAAACGGTGCAATACCAGAAGGTCTTTGTTGAAAAATTGCTTCAAAAATTGATATCTGAAAAAGCTGGCGGCAGAGTCTGTAGTTCCTTGGCCAACCAAAGAAGGTAGACAAGTGGAACACATAGCAGTTTCAACAGAGGCAGGGCAACACTCTCCAAATCCTAGGACAGTTTCACGACACCCCGCCAGCACCCTCACCCTGATGCGCGGTCTAGTGTCACAAGGAGGGAAAAAATTTGGAAGATGGTGAAGGAGTACATAGCAGACCGTGTCAGCGTCCTTAATGATTCCTCAGTGCCTTACAACTATTGGGTGTCCAAGCTGGACATGTAGCACGAACTGGCTCTCTATGCCTTGGAGGTGCTGGCCTGCCCTGCTGCCAGCATTTTGTCTGAGCGGGTATTTAGTGCTGCTGGTGGCATTATAAAAGATAAGAGTATCCACCTGTCAACTGAAAATGCTGACAGGTTGACTCTTATAAAAATGAACAAGGTGTGGATTGCCCCTGACTTCTCGACTCCACCAGAGGAAAGCGGCTGAACATAAAGGCTATTTAAATGTGCTGTTTATAATGTACTGAATACACTATATTCCCATGCACCCCTTCCACCACAAAAAAGGGTATATGGTTGAATCTTCCTTTTCTCCTCCTCCTCCTCCTCTTCCATCATATAAACATGCTTATTCGTTGCATATAATGCCCTCTCATATATGCCCTTCCATCTAATGTTTACAGGGTCAGCTCACCTACAGGCCCTCGCATATAATTTTTTAGAGGGTCAACTCACCAGCAGGCCCTCACCTACAATCTTTTACAGGGTCAGCTCACCTGCAGGCCCACACATAATGTTTTACAAAGTCAGCTCACCTTCAGGCCCTGGCATATAATTTTTTTTAGAGGGTCAGCTCACCAGAAGGCCATCACCTACATTCTTTTACAGGGTCAGCTCACCTGCAGGCCCATGCATATAATGTTTTAGAGGGTCAGCTCACCAGCAGGCCCTCACCTACAAGTCCAGTCGAACTATCCAAGAGTCTGGTCAACACAATCCTCACCGCTGGTGGTCGCGTAAATAGTTATCACGGAGGAGTCTCGTTCGTTATCGGAATTAACCAGACAAATTACTCCACCAACTAAGAACGTCCATGCACCACCACCCACAGAATTGAGAAAGAGCTATAAATCTGTCTATCCATTTCATGTCTGGGCCGGGTGAGGTTTCCAGAGTTGAGTCAAATTAAGCCACAGGCTCCACTCCTGGTGGTGCCCTTCCGTCAATTCCTTTAAGTTTCAGCTTTGCAAACAAACTCCCCCCAGAAACCAAAGACTTTGGTTTCCTGGAAGCTGCTCGGCGGGTCATGGGAATAACGCCACCGGATTGCCGATCGGCATCGTTTATGGTCGGAACTACGACGATATCTGATCGTCTTCAAACCTCCAACTTTCGTTTTAATGAAATGCTTTCGCTTTGGTCCAAGAATGCTTGCGCCGGTCCAAGAATTTCACCTCTAGCGGCACAATCCGGAAGCCCCCATCCGTCCCTCTTAATCATGGCCCCAGTTCCGAAAACCAACGAAATAGAACCGGAGTCCTATTCCATTATTCCTAGCTGAAGTATTCAGGAGACCCGGCCTGCTTTGAACACTGTAAATTTTTTAAATAGTAAGCTAAGCAGCAGGCACACTTCCATAATTTTTTAGATGGTCAGCTCAGCAGCAGTCCCTCAACCATAATGTTTTAGAGGGTCAGCTTAGCAGCAGACCCTCACCCATAATGTTTTAGAGGGTCAGCTCAGCAGCAGGCCCTCGCCCCTAATGTTTTAGATGGTTAGATCAGCAGACGTTTTCTCCAAATGTTTTAGAGGGTCACCAGCAGGCCATCAATCATAATTTTTCAAGGGTGTGTATGATGCCCTCCTTTATGTGTAACAAAGGGTGTTTTGGAGTGCCGGTTCCTTGTAATTTTTGGCAACCCTTTCACTTATTGCATAGGCTTTATGAGTGTAGGAGTCCCACTACATGAACAATTGTACCACAATGTAACTGAAGCCCTTCTTTATGTGATTTACAGGTTGTATCGGAGTGCCTCTTCCTTGTAATTTTTGGCAGAACTTCCACTTTATATACAAGTAAAAATACAGAAAAGAATGTTTCCTAACAATTTTTCTTCTAAAATCAATTTTTTCTTTGGTTTTGTGCATATTATTTTCAGTCTGTAAAAGTGGCGTACTACTCGGACAACATTGTTCCCATCAGCGACCTGGGAGTCCAAGATGCATCCAGACATCCTCCCTATGCTGTTCCAGAACCTTTTCAGTGGTGTTTCCATCAATTTCTGACCTTTTCCTAGGAACCAGGCACTCTCCCCTCTTCAGAGCAGGGGGCGCCTGGTTTAATGCTTGGGTTCTCCCATTGACTTCCATTATGCTCGGGTGCTCAGTAGAGCACCCGAGCATCCCGATGTGTTCGGCCAGAGAATCTGAGCACCATAATCAACACTAGTTACCCCTTAATCCAGCCTCATCTTTTTCTTGCACTACTATCGTGTTAAGTCGCATCATTGCCCCTTTCTCTAGTGGACTGCTACCGTGACATACTATCTTTCTTTTTTTTTGGCACCACTGTTGTTCCCACCTGTCTCCTTTCACCCACACTACACCTTCTTTTTGTAAAAGTAGATGAAAAAGAGCAAAAAGTTGCAATTTTTCATGCAAAATTACAATTGCGTCCAAAATTGCAACTTTTGTACACCAAAGATGATACCTATCTCCCATTTTGCCTTCAAATTTTTGGAAATGTTTAGCAGGGGCCTTACTTAGTTAGTCTGTGGCAGATATTCATCAGTGGATACATCAGTGGAGTGTAGCACTATGGGAAAAGTTGCTTTTTTGTAACATTGAGAAATGCCTCTAATTCCACCCAATGCCCTTAGTATTCCAACCCAATAAGAATGTCCCCTTTGTGCTGCCTTGCAATAGTGATGGTAATAATGCCCCTTTAGCAGCACCCCCCTTCCCACAGAGTATGATGCCCTTTTAGTGCCTCCCATGCAGTATGATGCTCCTAAGTGCTCGTTTCACAGCAGGATGTTCCCACTCAGAATGAGGCCCACTTAAATGGTCCCCACACAAAATGATGCTAAGTGGCTTCTACACAGTGATGCCCCTTAAGTGCCCCTCACACAGTAATGTTTGCATAAGTGGCTCCTACACCATAAGATGCCCTTTTAAGTGCCCCCTCACAGTGATGCCCTCTTAAGTGCCCTCCTCACATTGATGCCCTCCTCCTCTAGCGGTGCCTCCTCAAGTGATGCCTTTTTACAGAGATGTCCCTTCACAGTGAGTCCCTCTCAAGTGATGCCCCCTTATTTCCCCCCATGCAGTATGATGCTTCTCAATGCCCCTCTCACAGCAGGATGATCTCTTAATTGCCCTCACATAGAATGAGTCCTCCTTAAATGCCCTCACACAATAACAACTGTAGATAGGCCTATACATTTCTATGGGTGTAATATTACCAGTGACGAAATGTAAAATCCAGTCCTTCTGGTGAAATAGTGGTAGGATAAAATATTTATAGTCATTACATTACATGGCTTTTTAAGCCCAGTTCAAAGTCACACCAACCTAAAGTTTGTTTTCATGTTGGTTTATGTGCATCTAATAATAAATAATAAAAGTGTGGTATGCTGGCCTCTTGCAGCAGTGTCACAGCCTTTGGGTCCAGGCCTTCTGACTTTGGTATGAGATGGCTATGTATTCCTTTATATGCCTACTGCTGTGGGTACAAGACGATTCTTTGTTCCGTAAAGGAAATTAATGTTTTATCCGTCCAGAGACTGACTTTCCTGCAGAGAATCAATGCTTCTCATTGTTATAATAATGTTCTTAGGCAGGCATTCTCAAGAAATGTTTTCTATGTTGTCTCTTACTTAAATACATACACCAGACTCAATATTAACCCCTTATTGATCAGCCTGTTTTGGGTCTTAATGACCAAGCAATTTTTTCTTTTTTTTTATCATCGCCTTCCAATAGCTATGAATTTTTTATTTTTCTGTCGATGTCATATGAGGGCTTGTTTTTTTGTGGGACAAGTTGTAGTTTTTAAAGGTGCTATTTTGGGGTAGACATAACTCACTGACTAACTTTTATTAACTCTTTCTTGGGGTAGTGAGAAAAAAACAACAACACTGAGTTTTACATTCAAAATGTTGAACTGTTCATTTTTTTACATAAAAAACATAACTTTATTCTCTGGGGCGTTACAATCAGAAGTATACAAAATACATATACTTGTTTCTGTTTTATTACATTTGCACAATAAAAACCTTTAAAAAAAAATGTTTGCATTGCTGTATCCCAAGACCCATAAGTTTATGTTTTCTTTGTGGGATGACTGTTACTTTTTATTGAGATTATTTTAGAGTACATAACATGTTTTGATCACTTTTTATTTGTTTGTTTGTGGAGAATATGCAAAAAAAGAACAATTCTGGAATTGTTTAGCTTTTTTTAAAAGCATTCACTGTATGGGATAAATGACCTCATTATGTAGTGTGGGTCGTTATGGACACAGCAATATATATATGTGGAGGGGATTTTATTTTATTAAAAATTTTTCAATGGAAAAGCTTTTTTTTTCAATGGAAGAAAGGTGTTTTTTTCACTTGGAGGTCTTTTATTTTAATAAAACTTTTTTATTCTTTATTATTTTAACCCCACAAGGGGACTGTAAAAGGCGATCTTTTGATCACCTCTATAATGCATTGTACAACTTATGCTATACAAGGCATTATACTGTCAGTGCTATTCTGTCACTATCAGAGTGTGCCAGAGAGGCGCAGGCTGATAGAAAATACTTGAGGCAGGCCTGGGGCCTTCAGTAGGCCCCAGGCTGCCATGTAAGGACCATCACCGAATCTTATTCAAGTGGTACTGATGATTGATAGAGGGATTCCGCTCCTTCTATTGCTGCTTAGATGCTGCAGTCGCTGTTGACTGAAAGCATATAAGGGGTTAAATGCTTCTGCCGATTGGAGCTGTTAGAGCAGGTGCACAGCTCTCATGTGAGAGCTGAGCCCCGGTTCTCTGCTGCATGGGAGACCCATGTGGGGCTTAGACTGAGCAGCTGTAAAAAAGCTGACAGGCCATCCTACGGCTCCTTAAAAGGGTAGTTTATTATGTAGACAAAGTTAATACATGGCACTGTAATGTATTGTTATTATCTATATTGCTTAATTAGCTGGCTTGATTCATTTTTCCATCACATTATACACTGCTTGAATCCAGGGGTTAAAACCACCTGCAATCCATCAGTGTCGGCTGTGCCTGCACACTATAGGCTTTTCCTGTAGTATGCAAGTACGACCAACGTTGTTGAATTTCAGGTTAGCTGGAAGTAGCCCCTGGAAACAAGGGGTTAAAATTAATGTTATTTTTACGATACAACGAACATCATAAAAATCAAACACTGTAAACAAAAGCAGAATTGCAGAGTTTTAACCCCATCACTGTTTTTAAAGTTATCCAATCCATCAGATGCACTCCAAATTGGTGCCATTAAAAATATAACTTGTCTAACATAAAGCAAGCCAGATGATTAGCAATAAAGAAATCCAAAATGCACTACGTGTGTTTTTGAGGCATTTCTTCACCTGGTGGTGTTATTTTTTCCCCAAAAAAAACTGCATGCTCTAGGTGTGGCCCAGAAAAAAAAAAAACGATGCATGAAGGAAGAGTTAGAAAAATGAAGCAATACCATTTACACACATTAATTAGATATTTGTGTGCATCTGGCAGAGAAAGCACAATGAAAACCAAAGATATTTCAGAACTGTTATTTAATTGGGAATGCATCATGTCATTCCAAGTCCAAGGTTTTATTTATTTATTTTTTAGAAGGTGACTTTTAGGGAACTTTAATGAATGCTTTTCAAATTACACATAACACTTTTTATTCTTATGTATACGTGTAGCTTTAAAACAACTCTGTGTGCATTAACATCTGTTCTTCGAATGTATACTGAAAAGTTATGGACAAATTTCCACATTTATTTTTAATTACATGAAGATAAAGTTAAGAATGTGTGATTACACCGATCCTAAAACAATCAAAACTTAGAAGATCAAAACTTATAAAAGGCTATAGATGGCCTTGCGCTTTGCCCGGTGGTCGTTTTGCGGGGAATTTTGCTCTTCCGCCGAACATGCGAACATATGGCGATATTCGCACGCGCCCAATTTTTTTGTATAGCGCTGAACTTTGACCCATGACACATCCATCAGGTGGGACAGGACAGCCAATTGAGACATTTCAGCACATGGACACACCCCCAACCCTATAATAGAAACCGATCTGGCAGCCATTTTACATTATGTGTTTTGCCAGTGTAGGGAGAGGATGCATTTTGGAGCAGGGACAATTACGGACACAAAACACTAGCTAATAGGGCCACAAAAGTCCTTTTAAGGACTGGTATAGGTGTGCTATCGATAGGTGTGATATAGAGGGGTGTGATATACTTATAATATACTTTCTAACATGTAAATTATATTATAGTGTATTTGTATTGTGCAGCAGTTGTGTGCGGTTCTTCTGCGATACCGCAGCTAGATAGAGGGACAAACACTATTAGAGTAACTAATTGCAACGGGTGTGATTTTCCTGTTGCCCCAAAAAAAACTGCTTGAGGGCTGTGATATACCTTCTTCCACAAAATCCTGATTGAGGGGTGCTATATACCTGTTTCCGCCAAATACTGATTGAGGGGTGCTATATACCTGTTTCCGCCAAAAACGTATTGAGGGGGGCCAAATACCTTCTTCCACTAAATACTGATTGAGAGGTGCTATTGCTATATGGCTTCTTCCACCAAATACTGATTGAGGGCTGCAATACACCTGCTTCCACCAAATAGTGATTGAGGGGTGTCATATACCTATTTCCGCCAAATACTGATTGAGGGATGGTATATACCTGTTTCCTGCCAAATACTGATTAAGGGGTGCCATATACCTTCTTCCACTAAATACTGATTGAGGGGTGCTATTGCTATTTACCTTCTTCCACCAAATACTAATTGAGGGCTGCAATATGCCTGCTTACACAAGATACTGATTGAGCTGTGCCATATACCTGTTTCCGCCAAATACTGATTGAGGGGTGCTATATACCTTATTCCACAAAATCCTGATTGAGGGGTGCTATATACCTGTTTCTGCCAAATACTGATTGAGGGGTGCTATATACAAGTTTCTGCCAAATACTGATTGACGGGTGCAATATAGCTTCTTCCACAAGATACTGATTGAGGGGTGTTATTGATATATACCTTCTTCCACCAAATACTGATTGAGGGCTGTGATACACCTGCTTCCACAAAATACTGATTGAGGGGTACCATATAACTGATTCCACCAAATACTGATTGAGGAGTGCAATATACCTTTTTCCGCCAAATACTGATTGAGGGGTGCCATATACCTTCTTCCACAAAACACTGATTGAGGGGTGTCATTGCTATATACCTTCTTCCACCAAATACTGATTGAGGGCTGCTATTGCTATATGGCTTCTTCCACCAAATACTGATTGAGGGCTGCAATACACCTGCTTCCACCAAATAGTGATTGAGGGGTGTCATATACCTATTTCCGCCAAATACTGATTGAGGGATGGTATATACCTGTTTCCTGCCAAATACTGATTAAGGGGTGCCATATACCTTCTTCCACTAAATACTGATTGAGGGGTGCTATTGCTATTTACCTTCTTCCACCAAATACTAATTGAGGGCTGCAATATGCCTGCTTACACAAGATACTGATTGAGCTGTGCCATATACCTGTTTCCGCCAAATACTGATTGAGGGGTGCTATATACCTTATTCCACAAAATCCTGATTGAGGGGTGCTATATACCTGTTTCTGCCAAATACTGATTGAGGGGTGCTATATACAAGTTTCTGCCAAATACTGATTGACGGGTGCAATATAGCTTCTTCCACAAGATACTGATTGAGGGGTGCTATTGATATATACCTTCTTCCACCAAATACTGATTGAGGGCTGTGATACACCTGCTTCCACAAAATACTGATTGAGGGGTACCATATAACTGATTCCACCAAATACTGATTGAGGAGTGCAATATACCTTTTTCCGCCAAATACTGATTGAGGGGTGCCATATACCTTCTTCCACAAAACACTGATTGAGGGGTGTCATTGCTATATACCTTCTTCCACCAAATACTGATTGAGGGCTGCTATTGCTATATACCTTTGCAGACATCAATCAGTATTTGGTGGAAGAAAATATATAGCAATAGCACACCTCAATCAGTAATTAGTGGAAGAAGGTATATTGCACCCCTCAATCAGGATTTGGCAAAAACAGGTATATAGCATCCCTCAATCAGTATTTGGCAGAAACAGGTATATTGCACCCTTCAATCAATATTTTGTGGAAGCAGGTATATTGCAGCCTTCAATCAGTATTTGATGGAAGAAGGTATATAGCAATAGCACTCCTCAATCATGATTTTGTTGAAGAAGGTATATGGCACCCCTCAATCATTATTTGGCGGAAAAAGGTATATAGCACCCCTCCCCCGCCCAACTGTTCCCCAATGCAAACTCCAGGCCCTATACCAGCTCAAGAAAGCTTGGGCTTTCCACTACATACTGGGCATTCCCTGGAGCTTAAGCTGCATATGACAGGATTCTGGGGGAAAAATACCTGCCATCAATCACTCTGCCTGTCACTGTCTCACAGGGGCCATATACCTTGCGTAGTGTTGTGCGACAATGGTGCCAATCTGCTGAGCATGCTGAAACAGGACAAAATGACAAACGTGCCGTGCAAGGCACACATCCTGAACTTAGTTGTGCAGCGATTCGTTGCCAAATACCCTGGGGTCCAGGACATCTTGCGGCAGGCCAGGTATATTTCTGCCCATTTTAGAAGATCTTACACGGCCATGGCTCGCCTTTCTGATGTTCTGCGGCGACTTGCCGTCAGACGTCTGATTTGTGACTGCCCGACGCTCTGGAACTCCACCTTGTATATGCTTGATAGGCCGTTAACGACTACCTGTACGAACTCTGCGGCAGGACAGGTTCTGGGGAGCTTGTTTTTTTTTAATCACCGCGCCAGTGGCTGATCATGCGTGATGCATGAAGACTTCTGCAGCCATTTGATGAGATCACCAAACTGGTCAGTCGCAGCCAGGGCGCCATCAGTGACATCGTACCTTACACCTTCTTTCTGGAGCGTGCATTGCGTCGTATTATTGATCAAGCCGTCAAGGAACAGGAGCTAGAAGATAAGGAAGTCGCAATGCTGAATGAATTCACAGGGGGGGCTACTCCATCTGAGACAAGTCAGCAGGAGTCTGAAGAGGAGTCAGAGGAGGATGGTGGCTGGGGGGAGGAGGAGGAGCAGCAAGAATGTCAGGCTTTAAACTTTTTGGGGATCCCTGGTGTTGTCCATGGCTGGGGGGAGGAGACCTAGGACGACATTCTCCTGGGCGATAAGCAAGAGCCTGATTCCGTACAGTGGCGTCCGTTCACCATACAGCTCCATGGTATAAAAAAATTTAAACGTTAATGTATGCATTTTTTTAATAGACTATGCAGGATACAAAAACGTGGAGTGCTGCACATTTGTATACATCAAACCGATAGGAAATAACATTTTTCTAGGCTCCAGCAGGGCGCATTTTTGAGAGTTTCCCTTTAAGAAGCATAAAAATGGCCCCTGATTAAAATACATATTTTTTGTGGGAATTGTTGCCAATGATCCCTCTCTGGTATGTCACTGTCAATGTTGTGGGACTATTTGTGCACTCATAGTTTGTATTTAGTGGCTGAAAATATGACCTGAAGGTTTTTCTGGTTCGCCTGCTGTTCAAGTCAATGGACGCGATGCGAATGCACGGTTCGCGAACATCTGATCACGAATGCGCGTTCACGTTTGAGAATCGTCCCGGCCGATGTTCGTCCATCACTATTAAGGGCCTATTAGAGCGATTATCATTAAAATTTTCATTTAACCATTTGTTTGAGAAATTATTGGCACATGTAATAGCATCCAGTGATGTAGCAACAAGCGATAAATCGCTCATTTTCCACTATCATCTTCAGTGGAATCTGTCTGTCAGAAAGATTATCATTAGACGCTGTGGCACCCCCTTGTCTAATCAGAAATCTGCCAGTCGTTAGCAGAGTAAATTCTTTAGGGTCAAACGAGCAATGATCTCAGTAATTAGCGAACAATTAAAATATTTAATGATTATTGTTTTGTGTAATTGACTGTCTTTTGAACCCAAATGAATCACCAAATCATTGCTCGATGCTCACTAATGAAAAAATATCTGCTAGTCTAGTAGGACTTTTACTTGGATCATTCTCTGACAAGTGCACCAAAGTATAGACATAGGCTCCAATTGATTGAACACTTCACAGCAGATACGTATTGTACAATATATTCTTCAAATGCAAAACATTACTTAAAACTGATTACAATTAGTAGAATAGCTCTCCTATAGGTAATAATTGAAATAGGTTAAAAAAAAAAATATTTCTGCTGGTACAACTTATAGTTTGTAACCCCGTGGGACAATATCTTTCTGGGTAGTCATCTATGGTTAGTATAGAAAATTTGTTCACACATGTGTTTCATGAGGTCAGAAAATAAACTGTACATCTGCTATGAGCTCATAGCAGGCATTTACAGTATTTCTGCCATTCTTCAGGTTTGTTCTTATAAATCTGTTTAAAAGTTTTAGGCTCCATTCACACATCCGCAATTTTGCGGAAACGGAATTGCGGACCCATTCATTTCTATGGGGCCGCATGATGTGCGGCCCGGATCCGGAATTGCGGACCCGCACTTCCGGGTCCACAATTCCGATCCCAAAAAAAATAGAACATGTTCTATTCTTGTCCGCAATAGCGGACAAGAATAGGCATATTCTATTAGTGCTGGCAATGTGCGGTCTGCAAAATACGGAACGCACATTGCTGCTGTCAGTGTTTTGCGGATCCGTGGATCCGCAAAACACACACGGATGTGTGAATGGACCCTTAGACTGTTCCCTTTTTGGCATACTATGCCCACTTTTACAACTTTTGGTGGGCATGGAATAAGTTAAATTTTTTGTGCATTTTGTGACTTTTTTTTCTGACAAAAACTGCCCTAAAGCTATTGATCAATGGGATAGGCATGATCATGGGTTAGGCAGATATAACCACATATGCTAAGATATAGCATCACCACAACAGACAAACCTGTTGTGGATTAGCATTGGTGCCCCACTTTATGAAAATCATGGATTTTGCCATTGCCAGAAGGTGAAACTATAATGTTTTAAGGATAGCCCTTAGAAGAGATGGTTACTGACTCAAGAATACAATGCAAGGGGAGATGGAGACATGGCTTCAATAGGCCTAAGTTATTATTGATTGAACTACAGTTTAAATTTTTTATAATGCGACTAAGTGCTAGACTTCAGTGCCAGGTATTGTGTTTTTATGTAGGTACTGCCAGCATAGTGGTGAACAAAAATAAAAGAAGCATTACGCAGTTTGCCGATACCTCAGTACTGCTATTCTGGGCTCTCTTGGTCCCTGCTGGTTTCCTCTTCCTGAGGCAGGGAGCCGAGTCACTATCTGAGGCAGGTTACTGCTTTAGCCAATAATGAACTGAATGGCCATCTCCTTTAATTTCCTATGTGTTGACCAGGAAGTTAAGGCATTGTTTCATAATGGCAGTGGCAAGATATTAGTGAGGTGAGTAATGCTTTTTTATACACCTTTCTGCCCTTTACCTAAAATCATTATATCTGACAAGACAACCCCTTTAAGCCTTTTAGAAACAGAAGTTCAAGGTAGCTATTTCACTAGGTTTAACCGACTGTTTTAGTAGTATTAGATAGAGATGCCCTGTAAGATAGCCTTATTTAAATTACAGAAAATAAATTCAGTTACAAAAGCAAAAAAATATTTTTCTATTTGCATTCATGTATTGATATTTATGCTTTGCACATCCCAGGGTACTGCATATATTGGAGGAAGAATTCCACCAATAGTATAACAGCTGAAGTCTATGAATAACAAGGAAAACTTTGAATTTTCCTTACGATACTGGAATGCCAAGATTATAAATATGAATGTAGTGAAATACTCAAATGCTAAACAGTTCATAATATTTATCTGTGAACTGTATCAGAAAATGTAACCTTAAAATGCATAGATTCTTCAATCACTTTGTACTATACTATATAGAATTTTGCAGTTGGGATGTGATTTTATAGCTATAGCCCAATTCCTACCTATTTCCTTCGCTTCACATCAATTCTTCCCATTTCCTAGCAAACAGACATTGCAAGATAATAGTGACCTTAAGAAAATAATAAGAAAGTGCTGACTATTGAGAACTTGCTGATCCATTTTGGCCAAGCAAATGAGAAACCATGCCCCTAACAATATACTGCAATTTTGCAATTTCTTTATCTGCACAGATAGCCATATCTGGTGAGCTCGAATAGATGAAATTGCACAAGTGATTTGTTTCATTGAGCTGTGTTTTGATTGTAGTTTTCTATTTACAGCCTAATTTGTGGGAGCGGACCTCATCAGCAGTTTAACAAAAGAATCGTGTACTGTCATTTAAATTAATAGAATCGGAGGAGACCTTTTCTTGGAGAAATGCTATGTTTGCTTTGTAACCCTGATTCTATTGCTGTTAGTATACGATCTCCTCCATGACATTTGCAATCCTCTACTTTATACCTATTAGATGAAGTAAAATTGGTTAGATTCCTATGAGATGTATCCAGTGCTCAGTTTTTTTCTGGTTGACTGGCAATATATATATATCATACACTTCTGGGTAGCAAATGTAATATTTGAAAACTTTAATAAATGTTAAAGCCCTCCGGCATTGGAGTTTCAGTGATATTGATGTGTCCTTTGAAAATTTCCAACTACACTAAGCATTTAGCTGGATGAAAAGTCAACAATTATTTTCTTTCGAATAAGACGGAGAGATATTTGCAAAGGACTGAAAATCATGCTGTACTTTTAAAATGCAATGATGATCTAAAAATATTTTATTAATGCAACAAATTACCCCGGTCCAATCAAGATGATAAGAGTATGAAAGGCTAAACAATTCTAGTGAATGAATTATAATAAAATTCTTTCATCCTGAACCTTGCTTTCAGCAATTTTGATTAATTTAGCATTTGACAAAACATCTTCTTATGCATGAAGAGCTTCCATGTAACCGTAGGAACTTCTCCAACCCAACATTAAACACATATCAGAGCAGTAACTGCATACACCCTCATTCTGCATGTGGCATTTGTTCTTTGGTTTTGTTCAATCGTCAAGGGGACACAAACAACAGTCCTCCTCTTTTAATGATCCAAATTAGGTGCCATCAAATTAACAGAAATCTAACAAGATGTAACACAATACTAAAAGGTAACAATAAAGACCTTTAAGATAAAGGGAAGTGAGGGTTAGTGTTATGCGGTAGAAATAGTCCAACTAAGGAATGGAACTTCAATATTTCAAGTAGACAAACTTGATGCTTACACCTGAACCCTTTAGAACCAATATTACTAATAATGGCATTCTTACTAGAAACGTGTAGTCTACAAAATCTATAGAAAACACTGAATAAAGTAATATATGTAATATGCTTACTACGGTATAGAATTTCTTGATATGGATTGGTTATAGGAAGAATATAAGGTTACATTTCTGTTATATTCTAGTATATGTTGTTATCAATATAATATCAATATATAAAATAGAGATATCCTGACTGGAATTGTCTCACTAGGACCTTTTTTTCTAAACTTCACTATTTTTTTTTTTTTTCTTTTTACTCCAAGTGTGTCTGGCTTCATTTTCCTCAGTGATCAGCAGTTATCACTTGGGGAAGACGCTCCTGGCCAGTGAAGGGGAAATGTTAGATGCACCTAAAGAAGACATCATATTCTAGGATGTTCATATGTCTATTTAAGAATATCTTCTCTAAATGAAGAACCACTGATTGAACTGCTCGTTGTAGGTCAGGTTGCAGGAATACAACTGTAATTACTGGGTGGATCTGTAGAGGGTTGCACAAAAACATGCCATTTCACACAACCTTTCAATGTGACCCTGTAATACCTAGTAGTATTCAGATATGGAGAGCAAGAATCTAATAAATATGGACAGGGATCTACTAATGAGACAACTCATTTAAATGAATCTAAAACCAGGAAGTGTTTCAATGTGATCACAGTGCTTAATAAAAATTAATAAGAAACATAACTTAAAAAAATTGGGTAATTCTTCATACATTGTCAACAGATGTTTCACCGAGTAGCCAAGTATAAATTTAATAAATATATGCAAAAGTTCTAAACAGTGGGAGTAAGGATACAAATCTTTATATAATTAATGAACTCACATATCTCTATTGTTTGCTGCCAGTTAATGTCACTAGTTAAATGTGAAATGACAACATTATCCATATCAAGGGGGTGCTGCTAGTTTCTATTTTATTTAATTTTTTCATTTTGTAAAAACATGTATTCAAGTGTACTTTGTTACAATTATTTCTTTTTTATTACAATTATTTCTTTTTTATTTATTAAAAAAAAATATTACAAGTGTTATGATGTTTAATGTAATATTTGGAAATACTCGTTAAACCCTTTGTGATATTCTCCATATATAGACAGCAGATGTCGGGGCTTTAAACATGGTGCCCACTCAGTAGCTGAGTGAGCACTATAGACAGTTGATGAATCCTGTTTTATACAGCAGTCACCTGTCAGAACTGTCCGTGATTAGAGTTATAACTCTGATTACAGACATTAAACACTTCAGATTGTGACCATAGCATCTGTGTAGTCATTTGGAAGGAGAGTGACTAAAGAGTTTCCCCGCTTTGAGAAAGCTGGAATTGTTCAGTTTATATGGCAGCCATGATTGGAGATGAGAGAATTTCATGTTATGAAATTCGTTTACGCTTCCTTTGGTGGTAAAAGCAGAATTGTATTTTGGATTCCATTACTACGGACCATAACGCAATTCTATGACGGATTGCATAACGGAATGCCTTTAGAGGCATTCCGTTATTCATTCCGTCATAATAGAAGTCTATGGCCTGCATAACGGATTTGTCCTGTTTCCGTTAATGCAGGGGAGGACTCCCCTGCAAAATTGAAACGGGATGGAACTGTTCTGCAGCCCATAGACTTCTATTATGACGGAATGAATAACGGAATGCCTCTAAAGGCATTCCGTTATGCATTCCGTCATAGAATTGCATAATGGTCCGTGGTAACGGAATTCATAACACAATTCTGCTTTTACCACGAAACAAAGCGTGAACGAATTTCAAAATCTGAAATTCGCTCATCGCTAGCCATGATACTTGTGAAGACTTCTAGGCCTTATATAAGAAAGTGTCTTTTTAGCCTTGCCTGAGACATTGCTTAATAGAAACGTTTCAATTTTACCATAAACTACGATGGTAAACCATAGCAGTCTATAGTATAAGTAATCCATCAATTGTTCAAGTCTCCCAGGGGACTAAGAATAACGTTATAAAGTAAAAAATAAAACAAATGAATTACTATAAACTTACCTGTCCGGGTTCTAGCAGCGTGATCCTCAGCCTCAGCATAGCTGCACTGGAATTGACACACTGCTGAGCCACGTCCCCTGGTAATGCGACCGCATCCCTAGTAACAGGATGCAATGCTCTGTTTCTCCCCACAGCAGACACATGTTGGGGGAGATTAGCAGTGGACTGATTAGCTGCTCTATTACTGTGTACTAGTGTTTCTGACTAATGGAGCGACCTGTCAATGTACCTAACAGGTTTTGATCCTGGGACACGGCGCTCTGTTTAAATCCTTTCCTGGCCATACTTTATTGCCAGTGATAGTTTTGTTTGGCTCACTAGCCATGTTTCTTGTTCCTGCATTTATGTACTGATTCTCGCTGCTTCTGACCTCAACTTGATTACCTTGGCTTGTCTTCTGATAACCCTCTGTCTCTGATTTGGCAGTGCTTAGCCTGTTTGGTTCTGACCCATTTTTGTACAGCTCTGCTTTGGTATTTGTATCTTGGTGTTTGTCTGTGTCTGCACTTATTTAGAGTAGGGACAGTGAGCCCTGACCTAGAACCAAGCCCACTTTCCCTAACTACTTGCAGTACAAACCCTAGGTAGCAAGACCATCGACAGTCCACACAAACACATAAAGACAAACCAACACTAAAGCAGAGTCGTATATAAATGGGTCAGAAACAGACAGGCTATGCAGTACCAAATACAAGACAGAGAGTGGACAGAAGACAAGTGAAGATCAGAAGCAGATCGGCAACGCAGTACCAAAAGAGTGACAGAGAGGGGAGTTTGTGACATAAGGCTCATATTGAAAGTAGGGAGGTAAAGCAGGCTGGGTTCTAGGTTAAGGCTCACTGTCCTTGTCTGTCCCTACGTACAGGCATTACAATTACAAATTCAAATCACCTATTTTGCCCATTTAAAATATAAATGAACAAAAATATGACTTCATTGTTTTCAACATATAAAAGTATTTATCCCACATGTTAATGATGTAACAGGAAAAGAAGTTGAATAAGTTGATTTGAATCCCCACCTATCCCTTGGTTGAACTTGATGGACTTGTCTTTTTTTAACCGGATTTACTATGTAACTATGTAAGAAAGTCATGCATATCCCAAAATAGTACCAATGAAAACTACATGCAGATGCTACTAAGTTGCAAAAAAAAGCCCTCACATAGTTCTGAAGATGGAAAAATAAAAAAGTTATGGATGTAGAAAATATGGTGATGCCTCAGAAATGTTTTTATTTTTTGAAAAGCATTAAAAAATACCCAAAACTATGAAAAATGTGGTATCACTATAATTATTCTTACCCAAAGGATAAAGGTTATTTGTCATTTGTATTGCCCAGTGAAGGAAGTAAATACAAAACTTATAAAACAACAAAGCAAAAAGTATTTTATTTCCATTTACACCCCGTTTATATTTTTACAGCTTTCAAATACATTGTATTGAATACTAAATAGTGCCTTGCCATCGGAAAGTCCAAATTGTCTTGCAAAAACTAGCCCTCATATGGCTATGTGAACCAAAAAGTAAAGTTATGACTCTTGGAATTGAAAATATGTATGCCACCAAAGGGTTAATTTATACTTTTTTGTAAACAATTAACAGTTGTTTAATATTTTCATAGACACAACAGTTTAGATGACCAATTAGTTTATATTAGTTGTATTATACATTTCTTTTACTTAAATGGGTTCTCCATGAATTTAAAAAATGAAAATACTTAAATATTATTTTATAATAAATATATTCACAAATACCTTTCATTACTTTGAATGGCTTGTTTTGTCTAGGAAGTAATCATTAGTAGAAATAAAATGGCCACCGTGCTTTCAGCACACACAGAAACTGTCCTAATCACACAGGACAAGTTACTTCACCATAATGAGCCATAGTGCTGCCTCATCCTCCTCTCTGCTCTGCTTGTCAGGAATCATGATCCTGAATACAGGTGAATCTCTGTGGGAATGGAGATGACGAGGAGACATGAGAGGAGGGTGAGGTGTGGATAATGAGCAGAAGAACTTGTTTACAGTCTCCATTACCACAGCTTGTCCTGTCCGTCCTCTCTGTACTTCATGTCTCCTCATTAACTAAATACCCCAGAGATTCAGCTAAATTCTTATCATCTGTATTCAGGATCATAATCCCTGACAAGTAGAGAGGAGGAGGAGGAAGAGGCAGCTCTTTACCTTAGTGTTGTAAAGTAACTTGTCCTCATGTGTGATCAGGACAGGTTTTGTGTGAACTAATGGGACAGCGGCCATTTTTTCCCCCTGATGATTGCTCCCCAGACAATAAATAATGAAAGGTATTTGAGAATATATTTATAATGAAGTAAAATTTAAGTATTTTAATTTTCTTAATTCCTGGAGAACCCCTTTAAGTCATGTGATAAATCATTTCTACCTTAAATCAAGCTCGACCTGTTCAGGGACATTTAATTAAAATACCACTGGCACATTTCAAATAAAACAAAATTGGAAAAACCTTTTTGAGTTTTTCTTTAACGTGAAGTAGTGTAGGAGGTTAAAAATAAAAGCCTAATGAAATATTTAAAAAAATAGCATTTTTTTCAGCAAGCCTGTATTAATTTTAATGAATATCTTTATATAATGTAAAGGTCCACTTTACTAAGATCAGATAGTGTAAACAGGCTACAATTTATACCAAATTGCTTGGATACTGTGGCAACAAATCTAGATATTGTTGGAATTGCTTAACAGGGCTAGCAAATTGTACATGCTTTAAAGACATTCTTTAAGACAGCATGGGTTTGCCTTGATGTTTTGCCTACAGCAACAGATCAATGTTACTTCTGAGATTTAACTACATAATGAAAGTGAATCATATTAGATTACCCTGTGCCAAGAATTGAGACCACTACCATTACATTGGTAAAATATTCTTTGATTTTAAGGTGGCTTATTTCAAGTTACACAATTTTTCATATGATAGCTGGCACCCACAGGGCTGCTACTATTTAAAATCTGCAGTGTAATACTCTTATCTTTCTTGCAGTTCCACCAAGCATTAACTATTAAATATTAAATTCAGGATTTTAAAATTATTCACATTTCTGTAGAAGAGGTTAGTAGCTTAAATTATATACACATCTTGGCAATCATCCCCGTACTGCATGCAGTTGGGTATCTTTTCAAATGAATGGTCTCCCATATAATACATAATCTCATAATGTTCCCAGAACAAAACTGAGCTGCAAAAACATGATACAAGAAGTGCTGTTATGGGGATTCCAAAGTAGAGGAGCTTATGTGAATTACATAGCTCTGTGCAATTGTCTCTGTATTAGGGTTTGTTGAAAACCCGCTTTCAGGGCCTATGATGCTGGAGTTGGGAGAGAAGGGTGGGCCCCCACTCCAGCCAGACAGTCTGGGTCTTGGGCTATCCATATTTATTAATCCACATATGTTTTGGCCTTATTTAAGGTCAGGAGCACAGTCACACCTCGTTCTCAGTCTGGGAACAGGTCATTTGCTTGAAGCCCATGAGAGCACATCAAATGGTACAGACTTGCTGTTGTGTTTGGTGACCGGTATTAGGCCGGCACTGGGTCATTGAGGTTATCCTGCAGTATAGTTAGACCCGGACAGGCATGAAATTCCCACTTTTTGGTCTGAATTTTCTATGATGTGCCTGCTAAAGTGTACCCGTCTGCCCAGGAGATGACAATCCCACTACCTAAACCATTAAAATATAAACATTAAGTACAGTTATTGCACCAATGAAGTAATCCATATTGGACTTCAAAAATGCCAGACAAAAACACATTTACAGTGATTACAAAAATACAATGTTCACTGAACATTCTAACAGTTTTTCTTAAGGCAGTACTGGATCCAAAGATGAAGAAAATCATTAAGGAAAGACTGATACATATCTTTTGTATTCATTTTTGGGTTTGACTAAAAAATTAAGTTTGCCTTTGGTGTATTTTCAGGCATTTTTCTTATGGATTTCTGTATTGGATTTGGAAAACAGAAGAAATTTATATTTTTTCCTAAGAAGAGGTAACAGAACCCCATGGACTATGGAAGATACTCAAGATAATCTCTCAGTTAATGACTTATGAGCGTTTGGACTGCCATGAGGAAGAGGTTCAGATGGAGGTGGAGGACCGCATGCATAGTTATGTTGGTGGTGGTAGTATTAGTAGTGGCACTTGTAGCCATAGTGATGGCTGGTTGTGGTGGTGGCGTTTGGGCCAAGGAGCATCTGATGACATATTACAGTTTGATAAAAGTGGAGAGGATGGTGGGAACTATCATGATGATTGTGTGTTAGACAAGACCTGGGAGCTGGATGGAGGTATTGAGGAAGAAGTGACATCTGAGGAGGAGGGTGGTGGCTGTGGCAGCAATAAGCAGCAGAGACAACATATGACTGGAACCTCACAAAAAATCAATCTGGACTTTTTATGATATCATAAAAATCCCAGATTGATTGGATTTCTTATATGCATAACCACTAAAGAAGGACCAAGTATAGCTCCAAAAAGCGTTTGGTGCAAAAATTTGGCTGTAACATGCTACTTGGATAATAACATAAGTTTGGATTTTAATTTATTGCTACTCTTACTATCAGCGCATACAGAGAATTCTTATATCCATCGAGACTGCAGGTGTACCGCTAACCTTCCACGCTGATCAAAGAGCAAACCCCAACCATGTGGGACGCCACATGGGACGCCGAGAGAACTGAACACAGCACGGCAAGCGGTTTCAGTACGGAACTCAAGCGCTGTAAGCAGGAGGATTACTAATAGGAGACGACTCATTTAAACTGCTGAGCAACTCTTCTAGGCGGTAAAGTAACAACATGCTACTTTGAATTATTTTATGACTGGCAAGTAGGTGTTGAACAAAAGAACTGGTTTCCCCTAACATCCAATATATGAGTTTAGCATTGCAGTGTCAACTCACGATCATCAGGGGGATATTTGCACATTCATATAATTATTATATCAACAGAATAAGATGTCTCTACACACAGTGCCTTGCAAAAGTATTCACCCCCTTGACTTTTTTTTTGTGTTTTGTTACGTTACAGCCTTAAGTTCAATGTTTTGTTAATCTGAATTGTATGTGATGGATCAGAACACAATAGTCTAAGTTGGTGAAGTGAAATTAGAAAAATATATAAATAAAACTATTGTTTAGAAATAGAAAACAGAAAATTGCCATGTGCGTATGTATTCACCCCCTTTGTTAGGAAGCCCATAAAAAGCTCTGGTGCAACCAATTACCTTCAGAAATCACATAATTAGTGAAATGACGTCCACCTATGTGCAACCTAAGTGTCACATGATCTGTCATAAAAAAAATTGAAAGGCCCCAGAGGCTGCAACAACTAAGCAAGAGGCATCACTAACCTAACAATTCCATAAAGACCAAGGAACTCTCCAAACAAGTAAGGGAAATGACCAGAAACACACTGCTAAAGCAACACTTTAAGGGGAAATGTGTTGGAATGGCCTAGTCAAAGCCCAGATCTCAATCCAATAGAAAATCTATGGTCAGACTTAAAGATTGCTGTTCACAAGTGCAAACCATCCAACTTGAAGGAACTGGAGCAGTTTTACAAGGAGGAATGGGCAAAAATTCCAGTGGTAAGATGTGGCAAGCTCATAGAGACTTATCCAAAGCGACTTGGAGCTGTGATTGCCACAAAAGGTGGCTCTACAAAGTATTGACTTTAGGGGGGTGAATAGTTATGCATATTGACTTTTTCTGTTATTTTGTCCTATTTGTTGTTTGCTTCACAATAAAAAAAAAAAACATCTTCAAAGTTGTTTGCATGTTCTGTAAATTAAATGATGCAAATCCTCAAATCATGTTAATTCCAGGTTCTGAGGCACCAAAACATGAAAAAAGTCAAGGGGGTGAATACTTTTGCAAGGCACTGTGTATATATATATATATATATATATATATATATATATATATATTCTATATGCAGTTTTTATATATTTTTATATGTTTTATAATTTTTATATTTTTTCAATGCGCACTACAATAATATTAATTGGATATATCAACCTATGAATTCATGGACTTATTGTTACGGAGCTACATTGTTCTTTAAATAATTACTAAAAAGGAATTTATTATCAACTATTTACCAACTATCGAAATCCACAACAACCAGGTGCGGTGCACACAAGAGATCATTAATCAACATGTTACAGCAAAGAGATACAATATTACAAAAACACATTAAAATCATTGCTGTCATTCAGACCAAGCTGACCTGTTGCTCCTGTACAAATGATCCACTTTGCTTCTTTTTGCAAAAGGGTGCGGTGTCTGTCTCCTCCCTGAACTGGGTATGGAACAGTCTCTATCCCAGCAAATTGCAGTGCTTTCACATTACCTCCATGGACCTTTCTCACATGGTCAATTAGTCTGATGCAACCTTTTCCCGTCGTTATAGAGTTAAAGTGTTCCCTGATCCTCTCAAATAAACATCTGATGGTCTTTCCCACATAGAAGTGGCCACAATCACACATCAAAACATATTCTACATAAGCACTTCTACAGTTTATGAAACTAGTGATCCTTTTTGTGATGGGACCTATTTTGACAATCTTTTTTTGGCAATTATGTTCACATAGCGAACAACTGCCACATTTATAGTTACCAGTCGGCAACCTCTCCTGCAACCAATTAGTCTTTTTTTTCCTTACGCCAGAGGAGACAGGTCTCATGGAGGCATTAGTACCTCCATGTAGAGCTAGCCCCCTGACTATTGTTGATAATGTGGTTATTAATTTGACGGGGTATGAACTGTCTCCAGACTGTATCTCAGTCCTCAACAGAGGGCTGGGATACAGTCTCGTTGAACAGTTTGGCCCTGTTATGTTTGAGGTTGATCTGTATAAAGCCATCAGGAAGTTGTATTTACAAAAAATGTTCCATGATAAAAACAAATCAGAGGTCCCGAAAAAAGAAGGTGAAATACCATTGCAATCTGATCCACTAGCCTTTAGCATTAATACACAGCTTGATGAGAATGAACTATCATGCTTGGAGTTTCTGACTGGGACTGATTTTGATAACCCGGTCGAGACGGATCCAGGGCATTTTAAAGGATTATTATGTGTCAGATGCTATCAGACAGCTAAGTGATCAGCTTACCTATGAAATATTAAAACAGGATCCAGTTGCATGCATTCAGAGTGAGTTAAAACAGTTGGTATCCAAGTACGTTGCCATGGGCTTTCTCCCAAGTAAGTTCTTGGAGAAATGAATACCTCCTCATCCTATTAAACCCTCATGGTATTTCATACCCAAGGTGCATAAGTCACTGAGCCATCCCCCGGGTCGCGCTATTGTGGCCGGGATTGGCTCAGTGACAGAACCATTGTCCCAGTATGTTGACTGGTTATTAAGACCAATATTAAGTAGTGCCCCAGCCTACATCAGGGACACTAATGATTCCCTCCTCTCTTTGAAGCAATTTCATTGGCAGGAGGGTTATCAACTAGCGTCCCTGGATGTGGAGAGTTTATATACACGCATACCACACACTGAAGGGGTTACAGCAGTGATTGAGGTTTTACAACAAGCAGGAAAGAGCTGTCTTTACTGTGACTTTGTGCAGGAAGCTTTGTTGTTTATTCTAGAGAACAATGTCTTTAGGTTTGGAATGGACTGGTATAGACAAAAAATCTCTCCTGTACTTTTGCGAATATGTACCTCGCTAGATTGGAAGATAAGTGTATTTTCAATACCAGTAATCCTTACCTACAGTACATTAAATTGTTCCTATGGTTTGTGGACGATGTTTTTATAGTTTGGTCTGGGACAGAGAACATGTGTAGGGAATTTGTACAGCACCTCAATGAAGAGAATTGTATGGCGATGAAATTCACGATGAATTTCGGGGGGCCACGTTTGGAATTTTTAAATGTGTCTGTCGAGGTTTGTGGCGGAGGGCTATCCAACTCTCTGCTACACCACGACAGTTTCCATCCATATCCCGTCAAAAAATCGGTGACTTATGGGCAATTTATCAGGTTGAGGCGCATAAATAGCAAAGATGAAGGATATATAAAACAAGCACTGCATTTGAAAGAACGGTTATGGCAGAGAGGCTATCCTGAACATTTATTGGATGAGAACATAAAAGAGGTTGAGAAATTGTCCCAAGATGAGTTATTAGCAGGAAAAAGAGGGATTGGTAGGAATGGGCAACAGGAAAATAAAAATAACAACAAAAAGAGATGTGTATTTTCATTTAAATTTAGCCCAATTGCTAATTCTATACGCACAGCAATATTTAAGCACTGGGATATCCTGAAAAAAGATGGGAGTCTGAGAGGCATAGTGGATGATAAACCGTTAGTCACGTATAGACGTAGTCACACAATAAAAGATAGGATTGTGAGAAGCTAATTTTTGGGAGAAAAAAAAACTAATTGGTTGCAGGGGAGGTTCCCGGCTGGTAACTATAAATGTGGCAGTTGTTCGCTATGTGAACATAATTGTCAAAAAAAGATTGTCAAAATAGGTACCATGACAAAAAGGATCACGAGTTTCATAAACTGTAGAAGTACTTCTGTAGTATATGTTTTGATATGTGATTGTGGCCACTTCTATGTGGGAAAGACCATCAGAGGTTTATTTGAGAGGATCAGGGAACACTTTAACTCTATAAAGAAGGGGAAAGGTTGCACCAGACTAATTGACCATGTGAGAAAGGTACATGGAGGTAATGTGAAAGCACTGCAGTTTGCTGGGATAGAGACTGTCCCATACCCAGTTCAGGGAGGAGACAGACACCGCACCCTTTTGCAAAAAGAAGCAAAGTGGATAATTTGTACAGGAGCAACAGGTCAGCTTGGTCTGAATGACCGCAATGATTTAAATGTGTTTTTGTAATATTGTATCATGTTGATTAATGATCTCTTGTGTGCACCGCGCCTGGTTGTTGTGGATTTCCATGGCAACCTGACACCGGGGTATAAGAGGTCAGCACGTATGGACATGCACCTGTAGTGGCCTGAGGAAGCGTGATCACTCGTGCGCGAAACGGCCGTCGTCACTGGTATGTGAATCTGGCTAACTGCTACCTTGCCGCATGAAGCACTTGTCTACTTGAAATAAAGAAGCAAATGAACCATTGGTGAGTGCTGCCAATTTTTTCTTCATCTCAGTTTGCAAGATTTAATGACTTTATCTTTTGGATTGTGCACCACCTTGCTGGTTTTTGTTTGGATGTATCGAGAGGCTTGTGCAGGCATGCACCAGTGTGATCACGCATCAGCAGTGCCACCTGTGATTCTTTTGCTGTTGATTTTCCAACTATCTACAGCGATTCAAGTATCTGTTCATTTATTTATAATAGTAGGAGTAAATGAGAATATTAAGCAGCTCTCACCTGCTGAACCTGTGGTGAGCACGGTACCAGCCTTGACACAGCCGTAACAGCAAATCAACAAAAAGAGACAATCCGGCTCTTGAACAACAGGAGACACTTTATTTAGCTGTAAAACTTCCAATCCTCATAGGCAAGGGTATAGTCAACGCGTTTCAGACCTTCATGTATCAGTCCTTAATCATGACATACAGCATATTGTATCTATTGCGGTCCGGACCTATTATGTGTTTCTAATCTATATAAATTGTTATCATATACATTTTATAATGAATGTTGTTAATAGTGATTTCATTACCAACATTGATTTAGATGTAAAGCAATAACACTGCTCTTAGCAGAGATTGGAAATACAAGGTAATTGCTACTGATTCCTCTAGAAATACGTAAAGGTTTAATGCACAGTTTCACTGCCAATTAGGTTATGTACTAGAACTTCCACATAAATGATCATCTGCAAATTTCTATTTTCTTATACCACTTCCTTTTATGATTTATTTTTAATTTTTTTTACTAGGTTATAATAAATTAATGCTGAATTATTAACAGTGGGTATCAGGGTGCCCATATATGTTTGATTAATGTGGACAGGAATGGCAATCTTTAACTGGCCAAACAGGAAATGAGGATCAATCATATTTTTTCTGTCCAATCATTTTATTGTGCTGCCAGCTAAGTCAAGCTAAGTCATTCACTAAAGAACAGCATTTCACAAGCCAGTTTTAGTGAAAACCTTTCAGGAGGAAGATCCTGCTAATTTATTGACATACACAAACCTTTGTTTCATCTTCTGCTGTCAATGTGCCAGAGCTGAAATTTAGCAGGTTTCTGGTGTAATGTGTGCCAGTTCCAACTTGCTCCACTCATGCTCCACTCACTTTTTGGAAAAGTGACAATGGTGTCTGAAAAAGTCTAAAAAGTAAAAAAAAAATTCACAGACCTGCATTGGTGGCAAATTTGTGATGTTTCTTCATCAAAAACCCTTTCCCTTTGAATCCAGAGAAAAAAAGCAGGCTTGTTTGAGAGCTGCATTTATACAAGCAGACAAATAACGCAATTATGTGAGCGCTCGCATGTTTGAGTTCAAGTGTGTGTATTAAGTGTGTGACTTTAGATTACTTGACTTGAGATTCAGGAACTTTAGGAGGGGACTACAGTAAGTTCGATTCTTATCACTGCACTATATTGTATTTTTCTCTTTTCCTGCGTAATCCCTATTTAGTATGTGTTCCATTATTGACAGAGCAGTCCAGTGCACATTTTGTCTAATGTATGCAGTCCTGGAACAGCCGTTTAAGGGGGTATACGTTTGTTCAAAATGTGAGCAAATTGCCCGTTTGGAATCGCACATCGAGTATCTAAATGGGCGAATTTCAACACTGAGGAGCATTGACAATTTGGGAAAGAGTTTGCTGCTCACTGAGCAAGCACTCTATGGGGTATATGTAGGGGAGGGTGGTAGCGAGGAGGCTCAGGAAAGTGAAGGTAACAGCTAGAATGCGGGGTAAAGGGAAGAGTGCCAGGGAGGCTTGCCCTGATCTGGCACACCCCAACAAGTTTGCAAGGTTGGCAGATGAGGGGGATGTCAGTTCAAGGAGAGCACTGCTGCAGCCAGACACTTCCTTTGCCAGTCAAGGGAATGTCAGCTCCAGTAAGCAGGGGGCAAGGAGAGCAGGGCAGGCCAGACAGATGCTGGTAGTCGGAGACTCAATTATTAGAAGTAGAGATAGGGAAATTTGTCACAAAGACTGGGATCGTCGAACGGTGTGTTGTCTTACTGGCGCTCGAGTTCGACACACAGATCGGGTTGACAGATTACTGTGAGGGGCTGGAGAAGATCCAGCGTTCATGGTCCATATGGTCCATACGGAACCAATGACAAAGTTATAGGTAGGTGGAGCGTCCTTAAAAATGATTTTAGGGATTTAGGTCAAAAGCTTAGGGCAAGGACCTCAAAGGTAGTACGAGCCACACAAGAAAGGCAGCGGGAGATTAGAAAGGAGGGGATTGGGTTCCTGGAGAACTGGGCCAACTTCTCTGTTGGCTATAGGCTCTATCGTAGGGATGGGCTGCACCTCAATGGGGAAGGGGCAGCTGTGTTGGATAAGAATATGGCTAGAAGGTTGGAGGGGTGTTTAAACTAGGGACTAGGGGGGAGGGTAATTACGTTATAAGCTGGGAAGATAGAGACCGGGGGCAAGGTAATGGGACTGGGAGAGAAATGGAAGGAGGGACTAGAACAGCTCAGAAGGAAAAGTGTAGGGTACAAAATATACATAAACCTCTTAAATGTATGTATACTAATGCCAGAAGCCTGACTAATAAAACTGGAGAACTGGAATTAATGACATAGTGGGAATAACTGAGACATGGCTGGATGATATCTATGACTGGGCGATTAATGTACAGGGTTATAGTCTGTTTAGAAAGGATCACCAAAACTGGAGAGGAGAAGGGGTCTGCCTTAGTGTTGGGCGAGCATGCTCAGCCGAATACTAGTTAAGCTCGAGCATCGGGATGCTCGGCACATCGCAGTGTTCGGTCGAATACCGCGCGTGCTCGAGCACGATGCTCGAGTCTCCTCCCCACACATTTGTTGCCTGCTACGCAGCCAATAAACGTACAGGTAAGTGCTGCCATTCACTGTAATGCCATAGCCATGTTGGCTGCTGGCATTACAGTGATTGGCTGGCCGGAACGCGTCATTGGGTGCTATATAGCACCCAATGACACGTTTTCAGCTCAGTATTAGTCAGGGAGAGCTGGAAAGCAGAAGGGAGAGATAGTGTAGAGATTGAAATAGCAATATTTTAGTTTTTATACTTGTTATAGACCCAAAAATACTTTTAAGGACTATTGTGTGTGGCAGCAATATATATTTTTAGCGCAACCTGCAATAAATTGCTATAACTTGTTAGAGACCCAAAAGTCCTTTTAAGGACTATAGTTGTATCTGGCAGCAATATATATTTTTAACGTTACCTGCGCTAAATAGCTTGCAATTGTTTGGCCGCTGGTGACAGCAACATTATCTGCGCTACATCTTCTGTCTAATGTGTGAGCAGCCTAAAAATATCTGTGACATCCAGTGTACTTTTTCCTTAGACGGTGTCCGCTGCTGACAGTTACATTACCTGCGCTACATCTCTTGTATAACTTATCCGAACTATCAGTGACATTCAGTCTAATTTTTGTTCTGCTGGTGGCATCGACATTACCTGCGCTACATCGCCAGTGTAATGTTAGCGCATCCGAAATATCAGTGACATTTAGTGTAATTTTTTTTGCTGCTGGTGACAGCAAAATTATCTGTGCCACATCTCCTGTGTAACGTGTGTGCAGCTTAAAAATATCTGTGACATCCAGTGTACTTTTTCTGTAGACGGTGTACGCTGTGGACAGTTACATTACCTGCGCTACATCTGTATAATGTTTGTGTATCCGAAATATCAGTGACATTCAGTTAAAAAAAAATTCTGCTGGTGGCAGCAAAATTACCTGCGCTACATCTCCTGTATAACGTTTGCCCATCCTAAATATAAGTGTCGTTCATTCAGTGAAATTTTTTATTAGGCGGTGGTGACAGCGACATTACTTGCACTATACCTCCTGTTTAATGTGTGCGCATCCTAAATATCAGTGACACTCATTCAGTGTAATTTTTTATTAGGCGGTGGTGACAGCGACATTACTTGCACTAAACCTCCTGTTTTAATGTGTGAGCATCCTAAATATCCGTGACACTCATTCAGTGTAATTTTTTATTAGGCAGTGGTGACAGTGACATTACTTGCACTATACCTCCTGTTTAACGTGTGCGCATCCTAAAAATATCTTTGACATTCTGTGTACTTTATTTGCGCATACACATACAAAACCTGCGCTACTGTACGTGTGACATACTTGCAAGCATATATACCATTTAATATGCACAAGGAGAGCAGTAAGAGACGGGGAAGTGGCCGTGCTGCTGATGGTGCACGCAGAGGCCGTGGCCCTGGGCGCGGTGAAACTGTGCCTGCTGCCACAGCACAAGAAACACACTCATCCACGATACCTAGCTTCATGTCCCAGTTTGCAGGGCGGCGCAGGACACCACTCTCGAAGTCAGACCAGTGCGACCAATTCTCGGTTGGTTTGCAGCAGATAATGCTTCCAGTCGGTTAAGCACATCCCTGTCTTCCACAAAGTCCAGTTTCAGTATCCAAGAGTCTGGTCCCAGCATGTTGGCTACTGGCATTACTGTGATTGGCTGGCCGACACACGTCATCGGGTGAATACTCACCCTGATACTCCTTCCACCCACCATGGAGAGTCTTGGCAAACAAGTGATCCCACACTCGGATATTCCGAAGAGCTGTTTTCATCGCCATTCTTTAATTTGGGTCTCTCGCTAAGCTCGCTTGAAGAGGGACATGAGGAGATCTTGTGCCCTGATTCCCAAACTCTGGAGCATCCACAGTCAGAAGAAGATGACGGTGGAGAATGGCAATTAGTGTTTCACGAGGTGGATGATGATGATGAGACACATTTACCAATAAGTCAACTGCAATTAGTGTCTCAAGAGGTTCATGATGAGGATGAGACACAGTTGTTAATAACTGAGGTTGTTCTTAGGTCAACAAGTCAGGAGGATGACAAGAGTGAGGAAGTGGAAGAGGAGGTGCTGGACGATAAAGTCACTGACCCAACCTGGAAAGGTGGCAAGCCAAGCGAGGACAGCAGTACAGAGGGGGAGGGATCTGCAGCACTGCAACAGGCTGGAAGAGGCAGTGAAGTGGCAAAAGGGAGAAGGCGGGCTTTTTTGAGGAAAGTGCGGATGATAAAAGAATTGTCATTTTCAACCTGTGCCATACCAAAATGAGCAGGGGCGTGAACACTAGTAACCTCACCACCACCAGCATGATCCGCCGCATGGCATCAAAGCACCCTAATAGGTGGGATGAATGCCTGGGTCCACAATCGGTGTCTGCAGGTCACCCCACTGCCTCATCTTCCCCTGTGTTACGTGCTGGCCAATCCCCTGTCCAAGACGCAGGCCCGGGTGCCTCCCACCATGCACCTGGACCTTCTCAAGCACAATCAGCTAGCACATCCAATTCTGTGTCCCAGCGCAGCATACAGATGTCTATACCCCAGGCTTTTGAACGAAAGCACAAATACCAAGCCACCCACCCACAAACCATAGTACTAAATGCGCACCTTTCCAAATTGCTGGTCCTGGAAATGTTGCCATTTAGGCTTGTGGACACTGAGGCTTTCCGCAGCCTTATGGCGGCGGCTGTACCGCGGTACTCTGTCCCCAGCCGCCAATATTTTTCATGGTGTGCAGTACCAGCCTTACACCAGCATGTGTCCCGTAACATCACCCGTGCCCTAATCAACGCAGTTATTGGGAAGGTCCACTTAACGACTGACACATGGACAAGTGCTTTTGTCCAGGGATGCTACATTTCTCTGACGGCACACTGAGTGAACGTTGTGGAGGCCGGGAGCGAGTCTTACCCTGGGATGGCACAGGTGCTACTGACGCCAAGGATCAGGGTTTCCGCCGCCACCTACGTTAATGGCTGCAGCACCCCCTTCTCCTCCTCCACCTCCTCCTCCACTTCCACCTTTGGTGCTCAGCCAACACTAGTCTGCCTTTACGCAAAGTCCTGTCTAAAGCCCACACTCCGGAAAGATATAAGTGAGAATCATGAACATATGGAGTCACTGTGTGTAGAAATACATGGAGGCAAAAACAAAAATTAATTACTAATAGGAGTTTATTATAAACCACCTAATATACCAGAGTTCACAGAAAATCTGCTACTAAACAAGATAGATGAGGTTATTATGGGGGAATTCAACTACCCAGATATAGACTGGGAAACTGAAACTTGTATATCTCATAAAGGAAACAGGTTCTTGGCAATAACCAAAGATAATTACCTTTCCCAACTGGTTCAGGACCCGACTAGTGGGACAGCCATACTGGGCTTAGTATTAACCAATAGACCTGACAGAATAACAGATCTGCAGTTCGGGGGACACCTGGGAAATAGTGACCATAAAGTAATAACCTTCCAATTATCATTCAAAAGAGTGTTTCTTCAGGGAGGAACAAAAATACCAAACTTCAAAAAAGCAAAATTTAGCCAACTAAGAGAGGCCATAGGCCCAACTAACTGGGACAAAGTCCTCAAAAATAAAAATACAGGCACAAAGTGGGATATTTTTAAAAGCATCCTAAAATCTAATTGTGAGAGGTACATACCTTATGGAAATAAAAGGTTAAGGAAGAAGAAAAAAACAATATGGATAAATAGAAATGTAAAGAAAGCAATAAATGACAAAAAGAAAGCATTTAAATCACTAAAAGAGCAGGGTACCGAGGAAGCACTGAAAAACTATAAAGGAAAAAAATAGAATATGTAAAAAACAAATAAAAGCAGCGAAACTAGAGACTGAGAGATTAATTGCCAAAGAGAGCAAAACTAACCCTAAATTGTTTTTCAATTATATAAATGGTAAAAAGTATAAATCTGAAGGTGTCGGCCCTCTACAGAGTAATGAGGGGGGAGTTGCAGAGAGTGATGAGGAGAAAGCAAAGCTATTAAATATTTTTTTCTCCACTGTATTAACTGAGGAAAGTAAACTGTCAGATGAAATGCAGAATGTAAAAGTTAATTCTCCATTAAAAGTGCCCTTTCTGACCCAGGAAGAAGTACAGCGGCGTCTTAAAATGATTAAAATAGGCAAATTGCCAGGACCAAATGGCATACACCCCGGTATCCTAAGAGAATTAAGTAATGTCATAGCCAGACCCTTATGTTTGATATCTAAGGACTCTATACTGATAGGGAGTGTTCCACAGCATTGGCGCATAGCAAATGTAGTGCCATTATTAAAAAAGGGTCCAAAAATAGAGCCTGGAAACTATAGGCCGGTAAGTTTAACATCTGTCGTGGGTAAACTGTAAGAAGGTTTTCTAAGAAATGGTATCTTGGAGTACCTCAAGGAAAATAAACAATTAACGCCATATCAGCATGGCTTTATGAGGGATCCATCATGTCAAACTAATTTAATCTGTTTTTATGAGGAGGTAAGTTCTAGACTTGACAGCGGCGAATCAATGAATGTCGTATATCTAGACTTCTCCAAAGCATTTGACACTGTATCGCATAAAAGGTTAGTAAATAAAATGAGAATACTTGGACTGGGAGAAAATGTCTTTATGTGGGTAAGTAGCTGGCTCAGTAATAGAAAACAGAGGGTGGTTATTAACGGTACACACTTGGATTGGGTGACTGTCACTAGTGGAGTACCTCAGGGTTTATTATTGGGCCCTATTCTCTTCAATATATTTATTAATGATTAGTGTTGAGCGAGCACAAAAGTGCTTGTGTGCTCGAGTAGAACACTTTTTGCAATGCTCGGGTGGTCTACCGAGCACCCAAGGACATTGGAAGTCAATGGGAGAACCCCAGGCACCCCCTGCTCTGAAGAGGGGAGGGTGTCGGGACTCTAGTTCGGCTTAGGAGTCCCTGCTCTGACTCCCTATATAGCTATATCCATATCTGGAGTCAGTGCTTGGGGACAACCCAGTGTATTTAAATCGAATTTCTATGAAGCTGAATGCTAAACTGTGTCATAGTAGTTTCAGATTTAGTGAGTATTCCTATTCAGCAAATGACTTATTTAATATTTCTGTGCAGGTTCGCATGTAGCTATATAGTGTAGTGGTTAAAGTCCTTGCCTCTAATGTACAAGCTTGGGAGTTTGAATCCCAGCAGAAACATTTCAGATTTTTTTTTTTATATATATATAAGTTTTGAGCCATAATATATTTTCATATATAAATATATATTTAGAATATATAATATATTATAATATATGTAAATATATTATGGCTAAAAGCATCAGTAGTAGTTTCCCACATATTATGCATTCATATATATCAGAAGTATGATTTTATCTAAATATATATATATATATATATATATATATATATATATACACTCACCTAAAGAATTATTAGGAACACCTGTTCTATTTCTCATTAATGCAATTATCTAGTCAACCAATCACATGGCAGTTGCTTCAATGCATTTAGGGGTGTGGTCCTGTCAAGACAATTTCCTGAACTCCAAACTGAATGTCAGAATGGGAAAGAAAGGTGATTTCAGCAATTTTGAGCGTGGCATGGTTGTTGGTGACAGACGGGCCGGTCTGAGTGTTTCACAATCTGCTCAGTTACTGGGATTTTCACGCACAACCATTTCTAGGGTTTACAAAGAATGGTGTGAAAAGGGAAAAACATCCAGTATGCGGCAGTCCTGTGGGCAAAAATGCCTTGTGGATGCTAGAGGTCAGAGGAGAATGGGCCGACTGATTCAAGCTGATAGAAGAGCAACGTTGACTCAAATAACCACTCGTTACAACCGAGGTATGCAGCAAAGCATTTGTGAAGCCACAACACGCACAACCTTGAGGCGGATGGGCTACAATAGCAGAAGACCCCACCGAGTACCACTCATCTCCACTACCAAGAGGAAAAAGAGGCTACAATTTGCACGAGCTCACCAAAATTGGACTGTTGAAGACTGGAAAAATGTTGCCTGGTCTAATGAGTCTCGATTTCTGTTGAGGCATTTAAATGGTAGAGTCCGAATTTGGCATAAACAGAATGAGAACATGTATCCATTCTGATGGCTACTTCCAGCAGGATAATGCACCATGTCACAAAGCTCGAATCATTTCAAATTGGTTTCTTGAACATGACAATGAGTTCACTGTACTAAAATGGCCCCCACAGTCACCAGATCTTTGGGATATGGTGGAACGGGAGCTTCGTGCCCTGGATGTGCATCTGTCACGACCATGGTCATGGTCGTGACTCCTGGACCCGCAGGCTGTTGCCTGCGGTTTTGGTTTTCTTGTCAACCACATGGTGAGGGCTGCTAGTTTCTTGCCTCACGTGTGGTTGCCGCTGGCAACATGATTTTATTCGCAGTATAGCAGCCTGATCTTTTGCTAGGCAGCTTGCTGTGAATTGCATGCGGTTGCACCTGGCAACCTGTCTTTATAGGTGTGCCTTTTGTACGAGTGGTGTGCACTTTCCATGTTTGTTGTGCACGAGGTTTCTGTATGTGTGTACTTTCCCTTTAAGTGGCTTCACCACTCTGTCTGGTCTTGGAAGGGTTTATTTCCTTTCCAGTGTGTGTCTGTGTGAGTGTGGCCATTTGGGCTATTTAGCCTCTGCTGAGACCTGTAGCTGAGGGGTACTCCAGACTTGTTGTAGCTGGAGTCATCCTCCTGGTTTCTTATACCATCTGCCAGTGAGGGCCACCCTTGTGGTCATAAAACTATATGTCTGATGTTAAAAGATGTTTTTATGGTCCATCTGTTTATTGCAGCTATGGATGTCCTGGTTACCTGTGTGATATGTGTTGTGTGCTGTGTCCCTTAGTGTTCTGGGGACATCAGTAGTCATGCACGGGTTCCAGTCAGCGTGTCTGTGGCAGGTAGGTTTGGAACTGCTTTAGTTCACCTGCCATATCCATATGTTGTATTTATTACCCTTTCCTTGCAGCTTGGCCAGTGAGACTCCTGTTCGTCCGCATCTAGGAGGAACAGGTCGTCTTACCCTGCTCCTAGTCCAGGGCTACCATGAGGGCTAGTAGGGACCCTAGGTTCCGGGGGTATGAGCCCTCCTACCATCAGGGTTGGCTCATACAGCTAGGAGTCAGGGTCAGAATTAGGGATGTGATAGGAGGTGACCTGCTTCCTGATTCCTGTCCTGGCCTAGCAGCGGCCAATATCTTCTGTCATCGCACGGCTGAGGGTTTCCCCCATCCTCAGCCGTGACAGCATCCCTCAAATTTCCATCAACTGCAAGATGCTATCCTATCAATATGGGCCAACATTTCTAAAGAATGCTATCAGCACCTTGTTGAATCAATGCCACGTAGAATTAAGGCAGTTCTGAAGGCAAAAGGGGGTCCAACACCGTATTAGTATGGTGTTCCTAATAATTCTTTAGGTGAGTGTATATATATATATATATACAGTACAGACCAAAAGTTTGGACACACCTTCTCATTCAAAGAGTTTTCTTTATTTTCATGACTATGAAACCATCAAAACTATGAATTAACACATGTGGAATTATATACATAACAAACAAGTTTGAAACAACTGAAAATATGTCAACTGATGGTCCCAACCCCATTTATAAGGCAAGAAATCCCACTTATTAAACCTGACAGGGCACACCTGTGAAGTGAAAACCATTTCAGGGGACTACCTCTTGAAGCTCATCAAGAGAATGCCAAGAGTGTGCAAAGCAGTAATCAAAGCAAAAGGTGGCTACTTTGAAGAACCTAGAATATGACATATTTTCAGTTGTTTCACACTTGTTTGTTATGTATATAATTCCACATGTGTTAATTCATAGTTTTGATGCCATTAGTGTGAATCTACAATTTTCATAGTCATGAAAATAAAGAAAACTCTTTGAATGAGAAGGTGTGTCCAAACTTTTGGTCTGTACTGTATATATACAGCCAGGTCCATAAATATTGGGACATTGACACAATTCAAAAATTTTGGGCTCTATACACCACCACAATGGATTTGAAATTAAACAAACAAGATGTGCTTTAACTGCAGACTGTCAGCTTTAATTTGAGGGTATTTACATCCAAATCAGGTGAACGGTGTAGGAATTACAACAGTTTGCATATGTGCCTCCCACTTTCTAAGGGACCAAAAGTAATGGGACATAATAATAATTATAAATCAAACTTTCACTTTTTAATACTTGGTTGCAAATCCTTTGCAGTCAATTACAGCCTGAAGTCTGGAATGCATAAACATCACCAGACACTGGGTTTCATCCCTGGTGATGCTTTGCCAGGCCTCTACTGCAACTGTCTTCAGTTCCTGCTTGTTCTTGGGGCATTTTCCCTTCAGTTTTGTCTTCAGCAAGTGAAATGCATGCTCAATCGGATTCAGGTCAGGTGATTGACTTGGCCATTGCATAACATTCCACTTCTTTCCCTTAAAAACTCTTTGGTTGTTTTTGCAGTATGCTTTGGGTTATTGTCCATCTGTACTGTGAAGCGCCGTCCAATGAGTTCGGAAGCATTTGGCTGAATATGAGCAGATAATATTGCCCGAAACACTTCAGAATTCATCCTGCTGCTTTTGTCAGCATCTCACATCATCAATAAACACAAGAGAACCAGTTCCATTGGCAGCCATACATGCCCACGCCATGACACTACCACCACCATGCTTCACTGATGAGGTGGTATGCTTAGGATCATGGGAAGTTCCTTTCCTTCTCCATATTAATGTCAGGAAAATAATAAAACTATTTTGAAAAACCAAATTAAAATACCCCAGGCAAAAATCAAAGTGTGTAAAAGTACAAGAAATAGGATGAGAATATGCATTCTGATATTGTATCATTTTATTGCAAAAGACTCATTTGAAAATGATGGCATAATTTGTTTCACAAATGAACCGGATTCTTCTGGCAGGGTAAGTGCTAAGAAAATGCAAAGAAATACATTGTGGAGGAATATGTGATCATGTTGTATTTTGTGGGAAATTACTTTCTGAACTCTTGCAATAAATCAAACCATCCTGTTTGGATTTCCTAATGTGATAAAACACCACTGGCTTGGTTAGCTTAAATAATGTGCTCAGTGGAACATAATCCCTTTTATAAGTTTAAAAGAAAATGTATTTAAAGCATGCTATAACTTTCATGTTGCAAATAGTGAGAATGTATCATTCTGTACTACATTCATCCACAAATCATATCAAAAGACCACCAAACCTAAAATAAGCAGGCAGTCAGTATGATACAGTCTACAGTGTGAAGCTCAGTGACATTTTGTTTTTATATATCCAGAAAAAATATATTAACAATTGATTTATAGATATAAGAGCATAGATAAATATGATAAAGTTCCAGTAAGAGGACTGAAATTTTGCAGTGGTGAAAAAATAACTACACTTTTGAACTTATTTTGAGAGTGCTACAGAATTTGTTACTATATTATTTGGACATTTGGTCATGCCCTCAGCTGCTGGCATACTGCACTTACAGTGCTGCTTATAATTCAGATTATAAACCATGCATTAGGAAAGTCTTTATACTTTCCTTTTGGTATGTTGCAGCCATGTATTAAAATATAAAAAAAATATATATTTTCTCATCAGTCTGAACTCAGTAGAGAAAATGAAAACTACGCTTATGCAAATGTATTAAAAAATAAAAATAAAATGCTTGCGTGAAAATAAGTATTCAGACCCTTTACTGAGTACTTATTTAAAGCACCCTTGGCAATAATAACAGCCTCCTCTCTATTTTTTTTAATTGACAATTTTTTATTTGTTTTTGTATAACAAATCAAGTGAGAATGACATTGGAATACCACAAGGTATAAAAGTAGATGCATGTTTAACAATAGTCGGTCATGTAAAAACCAATGAATTGTAGATCAATTACACAGGTGGAAATTTCAAAAGAACAGAAAAAAGGAGGGATAATCAGTCATGATTACATAGAGGTAGATATACCATGTAAGAGGTGTTAAGCGAAGTGCCTATATTCTTTCCATAGAGACCAAATGGAAAGAAAGGTGGCTCTAGTATTCAGTTCCTAGTGGGAAAGTTCTTTCAGGCGGTACAACTGATCCACCTTATTGAGCCACTGGTCAACACTTGGAGCTTTGAGAGAGCGCCAATGGGTAGGGATCAGCAGGCGAGCAGCTGAGACCAAAAAAGAGAAAAGGGACAGTGTATGCGCGTCACTTCCCCGAATGCCAAATGACAGAAGCGCAATTTCAGGAGTACATGGAAATGCAGACTTACAGACAGTGTTGCTAAGTCGGAAAATGACTTTCCACCACTCAGCTATTTTAGGGCACTCCCACCAAATGTGGAAAAAGGTGCCTTTTATGGTCTCGCATCTCCAGCAGCGATCAGAGATGTTGGGGTAGTAAAGAGAGATTTTATCTGTAGTTTTGTACCATCTAGACAATACCTTATACCCATTCTCCTGAACTAGCACACAATGGGAGAGTTTATGGGAGATAGTACAAAGTTTAGTAATCTCTTTCTGGGAGAACTGTCTCTCCAAGTCTCCCTCCCATAGACCAATGAAAGCTGGTTTGGCATTCGTGAGAGGGAGGCCCAGTTTTTTGTACATAGTGGAGATACGTTTGGAGGGGTATTTGGAGGTTGTCAGCAGGTTTTCAAACCAACCTGGGACATTCTGAGTATTTAGTGATTTTGCCCAATAGAGGAGATCCTTTCTAAGAGAATTAAAGAGTAGAGTACCCGAGGGAGGGATGTTCAGGGTCTCTTTAAGTAGTAGGTCGGAAAGAATGCATCCATCCTTGTCAAGCAAATCTAGTATTGTTCGGGTAGAGGATCTGATCTCAACAGGAGAGGAATCTCTTAGCTCTTGTGGTGAGAGAGAGATTATATCTCTAACTTGTAGGAGAGGAGAAGGTAATGTTAGGGCCCGATAGCGGAGAACCACTCCCACATCTTAATAGTTGTACGAGCCAGAGGATTAGGTATAGAAGCACGGGCGGGAAGTGGTCTGTCCACCAACAACAGGGCCCTAAGGGTGGAGGGAAAGTATATATTTTCCAAGGCCAGCCCTTGTTTTTGCTGGGAGGGCCTAAGCCAATCCACAACTCTACATAAGTGTATGGCTTTCATGTACTTTTCAGGGTCTGGGAGGCCTATCCCGCCCAGATGTTTAGGCTTAGTTAGGGTTGAAAAGCATATCCTAGGCCTCCTTCCCTGCCAGATAAATTTCCGAATATGGTTGTTTAAGGAACGGAAGTATGACCTGGGAATTGCTATTGGAAGAACGTGCATTAGGTAAGTGAGTCTAGGAATCACCAAAGACATGACCAAATTCTTTCTCCCGAACCAGGACAAGTATGGATGGTCCAGTGAGTCCAACTGAGCAGCGATGGCCGCTAGAAGGGATGTGTAATTGAGGCGGAATAAGTCGGGAAGGTGAGAGGTTAATTTAATACTTAAGTAATTTAGATGGGGGGAGGACCAATTGAAGGGGGAGTTGGCTTTGATAGCTGAGAGTGTAGTAAGAGAAAGGCCAGTGTGCAGAATTTGTGATTTGTGTGGGTTGACTTTAAAATTGGATAAGGAGCCGAATTTCGTTAGGAGCGTTGTTATTAAGGGGATGGATGTGGAGGGATTGGTGGTGAGTATCAGAAGGTCATCAGCAAAAGCAGCTAATTTGAACTCTGATATTCCTATTTTCAGACCTATGATTCCTTTTTCTTGCCTGAGGGCCTGCATTAAGGTTTCCATCACAAGAACAAATATAAGGGTGGAGAGAGGGCATCCCTGACAGGTACCATTTTTTATGGAAAAGCGGGGTGAAATGAGGTTGTTGACTGAAACTGCGGCAGAGGAGTTATTGTACATTGCAAAAATGGCATGGATGAAGGGGTCGGGGAGGTGGAATTTCTGTAGGGTGTACTTGATGAAAGACCAGTCTATGCGGTCAAATGCCTTCTCCGCATCAGTGCCGAGAAGTAAAAGTGACTTCTTCTTATGAGAGGCATAATATAAGGTGTCAAGAACTTTGGTAGTATTCTCTTTTCCTTCACAGCCTCGTACGAAGCCCACTTGATCTGGGTGGATCAAAGTTGGGAGAAGGGATTGGAGTCTGGTAGCCAACATTGTCGCTAGTAGTTTCAAATCAATGTTCAAAAGGGATATGGGACGGTAGTTTGCACAAGAAGAGGGGTCCTTCCCTTCTTTTGGGATTATCGTGATTAGGGCGTATGTCATTTCAGAAGACATTGATATGTTTTGTAGGGCGAGGTTGCAGATGGGAAGATAGTGGGGGAGCAGCGAATTTTTTGAATGCCATGTAGTAAGAAGTGGTGAGACCATCGGGTCCAGGGCTTTTACCTTTTGGGGAGGAACTCAATGCTGTGGACAGCTCTAGGAGCGTAAATGGTTTTGACAGGGCGTCTTTTTGGGTGGGGGTTAAGGTCGGGAGGTCTAAGGAGTCTAGGAAGCTGTGTACCTCATTATCTTTGCCTAAGGGGGATTAGCCATCTCCCCGTGGAGATAGATTGTAAAAGGATTCATAGAAAAGCTTGAACTGTTCAGCTATGGCCTTCGAGGAAAAGATCGGTGGGCCATGGGAAGGCTTGATAGATGTTACGTGCCTTGCCTGTAACCTACGCTTGATGCGACTCATCATGAATTTGGATGCCTTATTGCCGTGGGCAAAGAATTTTTTGTTGTGATGATAGGTAATATTTTGCTGACTTTTCATTTAAAAGGTTTTTGAGTTCTGCCCTAAGGGTGTTGAGGTCGGCTAAGTGGTGTACTGCCAGGGACTGTTTGTGAAGGGATTCTAGCGCATGAATCTGATCTAGAAGAGAAGAGAGGCGTTTATCAGTTTGCTTCTTGATGAAGGAACATTTACTGATAAAGTGTCCCCTGATAAATACTTTGTGGGCGTCCCAGAGGATTTGGGGGGATATCTCTGGTGTGTTGTTAGTGGAAAAATATTCATCCAAAAGTGACGAGAAATGTGTCCTATTAGCCTCACTGCTCAGTATGGACTCATTAAGCCTCAAAAGAGGGGACCTACCCGTGTTGGTTGGAGAACGAAGGGTACAAAATACCAGCGAATGGTCGGAGATGGTGATACTTCCAGTCCTCGTGCAGAGATGTACCTGATCCTTAGGGACAAAAATATAATCAATCCTGCTGTAGGATTGTCCTGGAATGGAATAAAAAGAATAGTCAGTACTATCTGGGTTAAGGCACCTCCAAATGTCTATGAGACCTAAATCATACAACTTGGTGTTCAGTTTTTTCAGCAATCTGGGAGAGAAGGGGGACCTTTTAGAGGATGTGTCAGTAAGGGGTTGCAACGCAACATTAAGATCTCCTGCCAAGACAAGAGTACACTCTTGGATGTTTTCTACTAGGGATAGGACAGACAACAACCAGGATATTTGGTCAGAGTTATTTAGGAGCATATATGTTTACAAAAGTATACATCTTCTGACAAATGTGACCCTTTAAGATAATGTATCTCCCCTCGGGATCTTGAGTGTGAGTGGCGTATGAGAAAGGCACATCTTTTCTGAAGCCAATGCTCACTCCACTTGAGGTGGCACCATCCGCACCGCAGTGATACCAATTTGGAAATCTAGAGAAGGAGAGGTCTGGGTATTTGCCATGTTTATAGTGGGTTTCCTGGAGAAAGAGCACTGAGCACTTTTCCTTCCCCAGGAGGGAGAGAATTTGGGATCTTTTGGATGGAGATCTAAGCCCCTTCACATTGTAAGTGACTAAGTTTAGATCAGCCATAGTGTTTAGGAAAAGGATGGGGTAGAACAATCAAGCCATCACCCTGTAAGTGTAGTATGTGACCTATCATGCATAATAACTTGGCAGCCTCAAGGAGAGCAAGCACCCTTCTTAGCACTAGAAGGTAGCTGTAGGGGTAACATCTTAATGCATCATGAATGGATGGGAGGGAAAGGAGAACACAACCATAAACATAACAGTAAACGGAACAATGGTATAGTAGTTGCACGGTGAGTAACCTCAGTGGTAACAGTGTGAAGACTAAAGGCTTAATCGTGAGAGGGGGAAGTGTGGGTAAACCCTAAAAACAGGTCTTGCTGTTAGTCGGGACCAAAGGAGATAAAAGACAATTACTTCAAAGGAGACATGGAGGGAGGGAGGAATCGGAGAAGGAAAGGAAAGATGGAATGAGGAGGTAATAGGACAGAGAAGATATTTTCTGAGAGCTTCTAAGTGTCCTTGGCTGTGGAGGTCAAGGATATGGACGAGGTAAATCAAGTAATCCTCCTGGGAGTCAGGAAACCACTCCTCCGTCTGTTCCGCTGTAGCTTAGGCGCAGGTGACTTCTTCCAAGGGGTCACTTTAGGAAGATCAGGTAGGGATGTAATGTCGGACACGGTTTCCCAATTGGCAATGTCCAGTGGAGAAATGTCCATTGTAGAATAGGCTGTTTGAAGGTCTGAGTAGGAGGAGACCTTGATGTATTTTCCGGAGATCGTGAAGGCAAGACCAAAAGGAAATGTCCATCTGTATGGGATGCGGTTATTGCGGGGGAGCTCTGAGAGCTCTTCTTTTTTGTAAGGTGACGGGAGCAAGATCCTGATAAATTGAGATTGTGGAGTCTCCAAATGTGATGGTATTAGAGGCCCTGGCCGCTGCCAGGATTCTTTCTTTATCTAGGAAATTCAGGAATCGGCAGATAATGTCTCTGGGCGGTTCAGAATCTTTTGGCTTTTGCCTGAGGGCTCTGTGCACCCTTTCTATGATCATGGCGGCAGGGTCGTTGCCCAGGAGGGACGTAGAAATCCTCTTGATGGTAAACATGAGCTCCTCATTAGGCACCGCCTCAGGTACACCTCTAAATCTGAGGTTATTCCGCCGGCTGCGGTTTTCTTGATCCTCCATTGCGGCATAGAGGGTATTAATGTGGTGCTGGCAGGAGGAGAGTGATTGCGATACAGCAGAGCTATGCTCCAGGGCAGCCGACTTCACTCTATGTCCTATATGCTGGATCTCGTGCGTTAGGACCAAAATCTCCTGTTTAAGAGGGGATAAAGCTTCAGCGAGGGCCTGCTTAATGAAGCGTCTGGAGACTGGTAAGTGGCGCGAATTCACTGACTCACCTCCGTCACTTTCTTCATCAGAGACGCCTTCCTCTGCTTCGGCGGGAGTACGTTCATCCGCCGGTGCCATCTTGGATTCTCTGACCGCGGACGTGCTGGCTTGCTTTTTCAGGTATTTCGCCATCCCTGCTCTGGGATTATGGGATTTGGGCACCGTGGCAGGATCAGTGGTCTTCTGCCCGCCGATCTTTACCATTTTGAAGGTTGTCAGCTAATGTATGCGGGTCCCTTAGCAAGGCAATGTATGGAGCTCAGCAAAGCATGTCCTCACAGCACAGGCGCAGGCTCCACCCCCACAACAGCCTCCTCTCTACTTGGGTATGATGCCACAAGGTTTGCACACCTGGATTTTCTCCCTTTTTTCTTTTCAGATCCTCTCAGACTCTGTCTGGTTCGAGGGGGTTAGTCAGTGAGCAGCCATTTTCAGGTCTCTCTAGAGATGTTTGATTGGGTTCAAGTCAGGGGTCTGGCTGGACCACTCAAGAACATTCACAGACCTGTTCTGAAGTTACTCCTCTGTTGTCTTGGCTGTGTGCTTGGGGTCATTGCCTTGATAGAAGGTGAACTTTGGCCCAATATGTGCAAGCATGGCAACCACTGCTGGATTACAGGGTGGTTGTAACCATGGAAAGGAGCAATGTATAATGTGATGACAAAAATGATCTAGCCAGCAAAGGAAGCAATATGGACAATCAAAATACATTAGTAAGCTCCTTGAATTAACTGTGTATACACAATAAATACAATTTGCTGAAGTAAGACAACCCTTTAAAGTAAAATATGTAAATGTAATGGTATAGTCAGAAGTAGAAGATTTGTTGCTGAAATTTCTGTGACTACAGAAAACTTTGTGCTTGTTGCAGAAACAACCTTATTTAGCTTGAAAGAGAGAGCAGATATATGTGCTAATTTTCTGATATTTTTTCCCAGAAACTCAGAGGAATGTATACTTGTTGCCCTCCATAAGAAGAAATAGTACCCCAACCAAGGACTCTTGGACAGCCATGCAGAGTTTATTTGCTCAGCTCTTTTAAAGGATAGTTATCCAGAAATAGCTGGGTTCCTGGTATAAGACAGCTTTACTTTTGGAAAGGAGTCTAGCTTGTATGTCTCTTTTCCAGAGAAACATTATGTGGAAATGCAAGCACAGCAATAGATACAAATTTTATTATGAAAAGGCATTGATTGAACAGTTTGAGGCTACCAACAAAATGTAGTAGAAAAAATGGGACAATTGATCTATGCACATGGAGGTATGTATAAATAAAGATACTACTACAGATAGATAATTCTTTCTGATGCCAGCTGATGTTAAACATGCTAATTTGCATATGTTTTTCCTAGTAACCAAGCAGAGTATTGCCTCGCTCTCTGAAGTATACCATGTTACCTGTCCCACATCACTTTAAAGAAAAAAATCATCGTGTGTCACAATTACGGTTTCAAATATTAGAACAAGTGGACTTAACAAGACGCGGCGGTAACCGGACTCTATTACTAAAACAGAAGGAAGCCTATTGGATCCACAAACTCGGAACTTTATCACTAAACGGTTTAAATCGGAAATGTGACTTTTTTTTATTAACGCTTAAGTTTATATTGGACTGCATTATATGTAACTAATCCGTTCTCCATTTCCTTTATAGACTCGCTGATATTTATCTACATCTAGTTTGGTGAGATACCATCCCTCTTTCCCATTAGACCCCTTTACCATATAGTATTATTACCATTGTTCATGATTTTTTAATTGTAGATCCTTTTCTACTATAATGCCAATTTACTGTGATTTTTTCCTTATAGTATTTATTCCACTAATGGTCTCCCCGGCCACGTTATCTAAATTACTAATATTATCACTAATACAATTTACTCTACTATATTGTGGCATTTAACCCCATTATTAACTTCATTATGTACATTAATATGTGACAGCCGCATTGTCTTTTACTCCACATGACCTGTAAGCGCCGGGCCGAAAGCCGGAGCCACTTAAAAGGCAGGTGGAACGCAGCGCTGCGTCGCCTGGATCATGTGGCTTCCGGACGCCATGCCTGACGCCTCCTAACAACCCAGAAGCTGCGTGAGACGCAGGTGGAACGCAACGCAGCATCGCCTGACTCACGTGGCTTCCGGGCAACGTACCCGACACCTCCCAGCAGCCCATACATTTAAGGAGATGCGCGCACAGGAAATTTACCTGTGGTCCAGCGCACCCGCCCGCCGTCACTGCCAGGTAATACTTTCTAGGTCTAACTAACCAGACCTATATCTTCCATATCTGCTATCTTATGCCTCATTCTCCTGTAATTACTAGCTTACCTTGATATATTGAGCAACATATTAATGTGAAACCATTGGGGCCTCCAGAACCATTTATCGATCATTGAATCTCTCCCATAATATCCCCATTAAGGTAGAACAACGACCTGAGGAATATTTAGTAACCCCCCTACAGTGTGTTTATGTAATTTAACTGAGAATTTTTTCCTTTTCTTTTATTGTTTAACATATGATTTTTTTCCATCAATTTTTCTATAGTATATATTTGCAATTTTGAGTATCCAGTCCATGTTTCTTGTCACTTACAAGATGTTTATGTTACCACAGATCATATACCGCTGAGGAAGGCCGATATAGGCCGAAACGTTCGGTACCTATGTAATGTGACTCCTATATATGGGCATCCACTGGATCATGTATGCAACATAAAACAAGTTGTGAATAATACATTTCACCGATTAATGGCAAATTGAATCAGCTGTGTGCAGCAAATCTTTTTCTATTACGGACTACGAGCACCAGTGACAGCGGTGTGCGGTGCTTCACTTTGTGATTATAATTGTTTAACTGTCATATAGAAGGTCTGAGGTTCAAATCTCCACAAAGACCTGTAAATTTGTTCCTTTAGTAAAATTCTATATGCTGGGAGAGGGTCCCTCCCTCAACCTAAATTGAGTAAAATACTCTGCTTCATTGATATTCACTGCACTGAGACCCAAAGTTGGTATTGGCTGACCATGAACCCCTAGCAGCTCTGGGCCCCTGACTGCAGTAGCACCAGTAATGTCCTAATGGCAGCCCTGTATATGCATACATAGTAGTTTTGATTTTTATATATCAATATATGTATACATATTCTGATATATTTACTGTGTACAGTGGATCAGTACAACATCTCTACATAACAGAGGACAGGATGTGGGAGGAAAAGGAGAGAGGGGGCGGGCACAGAACAGTATGTGGGCTGGAAGAGTAGGGGCACATGGCATCTTTAAGTGAGAGAGAGCCAAAGAATATAAAGAGGACATGAAAGAAAGAAATATAGTGTACAAAGGTGACTTGATCAGGATGAAAAAGAAAATAAATGGTATTCTCCAGGAGCAGGAAAGAGAAGAGCAGAGGTTAAACTTTGAAGCCTTTAATATAAACAGTAGACCTATAGTCATGTAGACTATTAGCCTAATTTGCATAGGATATAGAAAAGTTTTCTTAATGTGATTCCTCTTTAATAGAAATTAGCATTAGCATGAAGATCATTTTTAGGAGAAACAAAGTGGCAACACATCCTTGGGATGTATGTAAATATTCAAAAATGTTGTTTGGAACTTTTTTATACTTACACTGTAATGTGGGGAAAATAATTAGCCAATGCAACAAGCTTTGTATCAATTCGCAAATAGACAGTCAATATTTAAATATGTCAATCATGTCATAGAACTGCTATTAGGCAGTAGAATTTCTCTTTTAGGTTTAAAATTTAAGTTTAAAATCAGTTAAAAATTAGATTTTTTTTAACCCCTTCACCCAGCACCCTACATATACGATGGAAGTGAGGGTTAAAGGTGATGCCTATTCCTGAGAGCAGAGGACATCATAGCCATTTTAAACAGCAGACTCTGAGGCTAATGTCTGCAACTCACGATAACTCATTGGATTATACTGAATCTTGTATTCTGTAATGGACTCTGAGGCTAATGTCTGCAACTCACAATAACTCATTGGATTATACTGAATCTTGTATGCTGTAATGGATGAATATCCATTATAGAATATAAGTAGCAATCTAATGATTGCGTAATATTGTAATCAGCTAGGGAAACTTAAAAAAAAGTAATAAAAGGTAAAAAAAAGTTTTAAAATTATAAAAAAATAAAAATGTTAATCACCCCCTTTCCCTAGAATAAAAAAATAAACAATAAAAAATAACATGAGCATCACCGCATCCAAAAACGTCCATACCATTAAAATATAAAAATATTTATCCCATACACAAAATTGCGTAATGGGGAAAAAAAACTCCCCACAAAGCTCCATAGATGATAAAATAAAAAAGTTATGGGGGTTAGAATATGGCGATGCAAAGAACCATTTGTTTTTCCCAAAGTTTTTTTTTTTAGGTATTAAAACACAAAAAATATGAATGAAATATTGATGAGACGAAGGGAAAAGGTCAGCTTTACTGCACTGGAAATGCCATAAAAACAAAACTGTGGTGAGTTGCATTTTTTTCCAAATTCTAGTGTGCATTATTTTTTTTATAACTATTAAACTATTGTGACTGTTATTATGTTTAAAGACATTTTATAATCTACTTGTAATACATTTTCTTAATAAAGTAGAAGTTGTAACTATTACAAAAGTGGGAGGCTTCCTTGTCATTACGATTAAATATAACTCATTCCATGATGTAATATAAGAGATTAAATCCAATACAGAGCAGACACTGATTAATGACAAATCTGCTGAATTCTATCAGGAATTGTATACGACTTCTGTTTCAAGTGAGGTGTTAGATAACTACTTATCCAAGATTCAATTTCAGACATTCTTTGAGAGAAATAAAATGCAACAGAAAAGTGATATCTCTTCTGAAGTGACAGAAAGGACAATTTTTCCTTTCCAAAAAGACATCACCAGGATTGGATGAGCTTCCCATAATGGAACATAAGATATTAGGATGTATCTATATCCTTCCTCCTGCAGAAGGCACATTGCTATTGCAGAAACCACAATGACAATAAGCCTGCAAATATATTTTTGAAGTCTTTTTCAACATTATTCTGCTTTTAGCATCCTTTACATTGGATAGGTAGGGTCAGAATACTTATAGTGACACAGTCAAAGATAACTACACTATATGAGTGTGCATTTATTACAAGGGTTAACTACTAAAATGACTAACAAAGCTCAAAGTTAGGAACTTTGGGGACATTTATTATGATATTTATGCCACAATTGGGGGCTGGCAGCACCAGCAGGCCCAGCACATTTATCTGCATTCACACTACATTTATTTGTATTCACACCAATTTTCTGGCATGAATTAAAACAGAAATCTACAGCAGCTAGGAGGCAGCCATTGATTATAGTCTGTGGCACAGCACACGTAAGGATGCGCCAAATCTATTTCAGGTCCACGCCTCTGCATAAATTTGGCACATCCTCCAGTTGTGCAGGAGGAATCAAGACTGGCGATAAAAACACCAGTCTTGATAAATGTCCCTCTCTGTCCCTATTTACCTACAGTTTCAAAAATAAAGTGAGGTTTAGGACAAACAAAGAACACACTTGTATTGTTTTCTTGAGAAGGAGCAACCCCTTTTTAAAGTTTTGCTTCCCTAAAATCCAGTAACCAGCTGCAGGGACTGCTACAGTGGAAATTTAGCATTGCCTACCAATGATAAAATTGAATTGAGTATGAATGTAAAGCATGGACGCACCAGGTCTTTCAAAGTGCATGCCAGTATTACAGAGAGGATCCCCTAGTGATGGATACCACTCTATAGCACTGGCATTTCTTAAAAGGCATGTGAACAGGGGTTGTTATGGTGAGAACCCCCTTTCAAATAAGATAATAGAACTAAGAAAAAAAAGGCCGCTATAACTACTATATTTATAACTGCTCTTCCTGCAAAACCCCACCGCACAACCCTTTAACATATGCCTTTCAATACAGTTTTGTTTTCCTTTGGCAAAATATCCGTGATTTGGCACAAATCAGATTTGTAATAAATGTCCCAAAAGCTTTGGATTTCAGCAAACCTGAAACTTTTGGAATTCATTAATGCATGAATTGCACAGAATCGTGGCTGCCGTTTAACACATCAGAAGAAAGTAAAGAAGGATTACATGACCAGCTAATCATGAGTGCCCATGGTGTGAGTTACTGATGAGTCATAACTAGTGTTGAGTGAATCAAAGTTCACGAAGTGGGCTTCAATCCGAATTTCAGGAAAAATTTGATTCGCCACAAAGCCAAATTTCCTCGTGCTTTGTAGTAATGAATTGATTTCCCCTGAAATAATCATACTAACCGCATCCATTTAAGGGCGAAGAGGCCGCTGTGGCCATATTGCTTGAAGATCCCGCATTAAATATTGTGCACGGTGACGCATGTCGTCTCCATGTCGTGCCGACGCGCTGTATCTTTAAGCAAGATGGCTGCAGCGGCCTTTTCGCGATCAAATGGATGAGGTAAGTACAATTTTATTTCTAAATTGCAACCAATAAAATGCTTTAATATGGATCTCAGATGCCATGATCAGGGATCAACACAGCATCTGAGGTGTTCAATAACCGAGGGCCACGCAATCACCATTCGCTGTCATTGCCCTGCTATTTAAAAATGAGCTTTGTGATTAAGTAAACTTTTGCTTATCTGTACTTATAACCTCCATAAAATTTCCCAACCAGGTAATACTGCTGCTTTTTGGTAGTGATGGGTATCTTGAAAGGGGGTTGAATACAATCTTAAGAGACCACAGAATGTCATACATGACTTTTAAGGGCAATCGTGGCACTTTCCATTCAAACCATATTTATTCAGACTGAATCGAATCTGACAACCAGTTTGACCTAATCGAACCTGAAACACATTTTTGGAAACTGACTCCTCTTTAGTTACTGTATGTCTGGAATAAGCATAAAAACAACTGACCAGACCCAAGTGATATACAGGTATTTCAACTCAGCCTTAGGGTACGGCCACATGGTCAGGTTCCTTGATGCCAGGAAGCCAAAATCAGAAGTATAGACAGAGATGACTTCTCTTTTTTGAAGTCACTCCTGGTTTTTACTTTCATAACTAAACCAGGAGAACCTGACCGTGTTGCCGTATCCTTAGAGATAAACCTCATGTCCCTTTGCCCTAACAGTATGTCAATTGCAGTTTAGCTCTGAAATTTCCATTGCTTGTGTTTAATACATAGTGGGATTCTGAACAAAATATATGTCAAAATGATTTTTGGACTTTTGTTCAGCACTACCATAACAGGCTACAGTTCTGAGAAAGGTTGACTCTCTAACCTTAATTTCTCCCAATTGCATGCTTTTTATCTTATGGCATAAATATTTTGTGATGCAGTCAATCAGGTTGAGCATGCATATGTGGCTGTCAAATAAATTAATTTAGAGCTGGGAAATATGTTACCGCCACTTGCCAGGTTAATGCATCATCCTGTCATGATGACAACATTGGCTTTCCTTTATTAGCTTAACCCATTTTTCATTAGATTCCAGAATGACCCATGAGCACAGCAACACAACATTTTGCAAGTTTAAGGTGATAGAAGCTGTACCAACCACCTGCGCTTTATTAAAATAATGTTGCAGACACTTTATGCAAAGATTCATTTTTCATTTCCTTCTATTAAAGCTAGGGATTTTCTTTACATGGAGTAAAAATGCATTTTGCTGCTCTGGCACTGTTACTAAGGACCCATGTCAAAGTAGGGTGGATTGTTGCAAGTAGATGAAGAAAGCTTGAATGAAGGAAAATATAAAGGATTCCTCAATTCAAGGGATCAATTGTTACATGGAGCTATTATTGATAATTAGGGTTATTGTGCACAACATTCCCATGCGTCATTTGAACGTGTCTTATAAAAGTGCATACAATAGTACTGTGGTGGGCTACATCATTAAAGGTTATTTAAAAAAATGCAGTCACTTTAGGGTGGTATTATTCGGTCACAATAATGTGGTATTACAGTATTCACTCACTACATGGTGGTATTATTCAGCCACTGTATGCATTACTTGGTTGATGTTTGGTAATGACTACATTGCATTGTTATATAAAGATCTAAAGTTACATGATGGGGCAAATTATCTGGGTCTGATTTTCCTACTTACAAAACATTTACGTAACACTGATTGCCATCCCTCCAGTAGTGCATAGGTTAAATCGAGATTTTAATTACTATTCTCCAGAAATACATGAAATACATACTGTACATTAAAATAATCCTTTGCTGCATAATACCATTTTTTCCCCCAATATATCATATAGAGTTGTTTTAAACCATAGCCCTCTCTAGAAAAAGATTATACGCTCTAGATGTGGGTGTTAGATAGCTATTTCTGTAATCATTAACTTCCATTTTCTGTAATAAGATGCTGTTCTGCCTCTCACTTATCATGTCAGATCTATATTGAGAAATATTTTAAAGCATATAGAGAACATGAAAAATAGACACTTAATTAATGGATTGTCATAACACTGGTCTGGGGCTGTCACTCATTAACTTGACGCACAAAAAATTGTGTCACATCAAGTGAAATTTGCAGGATGCTTCCTACAGGCAACAGATATGTTTACTGAAATTTATTAGCTTAAAACATAGGACTTGTATTGCCTATTGATATCTCTAAAATGTACCGTACCATACGTATATACAAGCACCATCTGTGACTGAAATTTCAATTTTTTTTTTCCAGCACCTGTATTTATACAGCCCATCACAAACCTCATCTATACTAAATCAATACTTTTAAAATGATCCCAAGCATTGGCTGTAAAAGTGCTTAAATAGTAGCAATAGTAGCAAGTATTATTATTTAATGGGTTTAAAGGGGAGCTGCAACCCTGTGTCTGCATAAAGTGTATGCTTATATTCATTTTCAACTAGACTGCCAAAATAAAAGTGAGCTGACAATACAGCAATAAGTAACAAACAAAAACCAAATGTATTGTTTCTCTCCCAGTTCTGACTGACATTTTGGTGGACTATTTAGTTAATGTAATTGGGTCAACAACTTTAGATATTATGATATCTCAGAATCATGCCCTAAAACAGGCCTGCCCTGGTGAAAGGTTCAACTTCAAACCTTTGGTGACCTATAATAACTTCCATTGTTTATAGGTTATGTCACAAGACATGAAATGTGTGCTGCTATATTATGTTGGATTGATTATATGGGAAAATAGGGTCCTTACACAAATTAGAGCACAGGTAATAATGGAAACATTTGTAGTTCTGAATCTGAAAATACATTTGGCTCTCGATCCCTCCAGCTGTGGCCGACTCAAGAATTTTGGCAGTTGCTATCAGGGGTTAAATAAGGGGTAGATGGAGTAGGCAGTTACCTAACCTCTTTCCAATGTCCACCATACATGTAAGGTGGAAGTCAGCACTTTAACCCCTTAAGGACCGGGCTCATTTTCACCTTCAGGACCAGGCCATTTTTTGCAAATCTTTGTGTCACTTTATGTGGTGATAACTTTAAAACGCTTTGACTTATCCAGGCCATTCTGAGATTGTTTTTTCGTCACATATTGTACTTCATGACACTGGTAAAATGGAGTAAAAAAAATTCATTTTTATTTATAAAAAAATACAAAATTTGCCAAAAATTTGGAAAAATTTGCAAATTTCAAAGTTTCAATTTCTCTACTTCTATAATACATATTAATACCTACAAAAATAGTTATTACTTTACATTTCCCATATGTCTTCTTCATGTTAGGATAATTTTGGGAATGACATTTTATTTTTGGGGGACGTTACAAGACTTAGAAGTTTAGAAGTAAATCTTGAAATTCTCAGAAATTTAAAAAAACCAACTTTTTAAGGACCAGTTCAGGTCTGTAGTAACTTTGTGAAGCTTACATGATAGAAACCACCCAAAAATTACCCCATTCTAGAAACTACATCCCTCAAGGTATTCAAAACTGATTTTTACAAACGTTGTTAACCCTTTAGGTGTTCCACAAGAATTAATGGAAAATAGAGATACAATTTAAAAATTTCACTTTTTTGGCAGATTTTCCATTTTAATATTTTTTTTCCAGTTACAAAGCAAGGGTTAACAGCCAAACAAAACTCATTATTTATGGCCCTGATTCTGTAGTTTACAGAAACACACCATATGTGGTCGTAAACTGCTGTACGGGCACACGGAAGGGCGCAGAAGGAAAGGAATGCCATACGGTTTTTGGAAGGCAGATTTTGCTAGACTGTGTTTTTGGACACCATGTCCCATTTGAAGCCCCCCTGATGCATCCCTAGAGTAGAAACTCCAAAAAAGTGGCCCCATTTTAGAAACTACGGGATAGGGTGGCAGTATTGTTGGTACTAATTAGAATAGTAAAGACTGGCACTCAATATGTGGGTCACAACATCAGCTTTTAATATTTAAAATATGTCTAAAAGTGAATGCATGGTAAATAATACTATATAAAATATCCCCCTAAAAATTCAATAAAATTGCCACTTGTCTAACGGTCCTAGATGAATGACATGTGCAACTAATTCAAATTGGAAAGTCCATAATACAAAGATTTCAATCTGGGACAATGTTCCTTTAAATATCGACAGTCAACGTCCGGACAGTATTGACTTCTTTTGAGTCTATGATAACATGCAATCCGCCAGTTGTGGCGTTCAATCTTTCCTCACCGTAGTGGGATGTGTGCGGTGGTCACAGGCTGTGGAGAGATGTTGCTTACCGGTGTCTGCAGCTTACCGGCCCTCTCGTTCACCTGCTTTCCACACCGCGCTGCTGTGCTTACTTCCGGCGTCCTCGCACTCTGTTCTAGGTCACGTGTTCCTACAGAGATATCGCGGGACTTCGTTATTCTGTTCCGGTATCTGATGTGCTCATGCTCATAGCAAGATGGGAGAAATGGAGCGCTCCAAATTTGAAAAGTCAGTCAAATAGTCTTTCTCATGTCCGGATTAACACTTGCAACAGGGATTTCCACGCCAGACGCGTTTCGAGGACTTCACTCCTCTTCCTCAGTGGCTGAATCCCTGTTGTACATCACTTCCTTTTATATCCCCACAGGATCATTATAAAATCTGGACTGGAATGTCTTTTGAACACATTGCGGTATCAATGCGGTTTGCATGCGTTTTTTTCGTTGTCCATGCGTTTTTTCTTTCCATTACATCAGGATATTGTAATAAGTATAGACAGCCAAAAAGCAATCTTCAATTGATCCATTTACACTCTTAAATTTATAAAATACATAAAATACATGACTCCTGTTAAAATCAACATAAAATATAAAATATAAAATATACTCAATTCATTGGAGGGAAGGGTAATTTGGGGTCTTATTCGTTGTAAAAAGCAGGATAATAAAACCTCTCTCTTATTTTACGTCAATTAATATGTTGTAGGTAGATATATATGTTGTAGGTAGATATGGGGGAGTGGGCCTATCACCAAGGGGGGGTCGTAGCGCCGATAAACGGCCAGACATGCGATCCCCCATTGGATGAGAGGCACACCACCCAAACTCATAGAAAGCCAAAAATCTCCATTTCTGCATTTAAACCTGCTGGCAACATGCTTCCAAAATTGTAAATCTGTTTTGTTTCTGCTCTAGACATTCGTTCGATGTGATTACCACCTCTCCAGTGCTTCTCAATTTTCTCCAGGGCCACAAAAACCAACCCTGTAGGGTCTTGGTTGTGGGCCTCTTTAAAGTGCCTTGAGAGTGAGTGTTGTAGATATCCCTTTTTAATATTCGCAATATGTTCGGATATTCTCACTCTCAAGGCTCTTTTGGTTCGTCCAATGCACTGCCTGGCGCATGGGCACTGGACGAGGTAGATCACACTTACTGTGTTGCACGTTAAAAATTGTTCTATTTCCCATGTAAATGAATTTTGGCTAGAAAAAAACTTTTTTGTATTTCTAGGGATTTTCGTTATTTTACAGCATGTGCATTGTCCACATCTGAAAAAACCTTTTAAATTCATCCATCCTCCCAAATCTGGGTTTATACTGTGTTTTGTCTTGATGGAAGGGGCCACCTTAATACCCAAATTTGGTGCTTTGGTGTATATAATTGTTGGTTTTGTTGGTATTACCCTACCTAGAGTTTTGTCCTGCAATAAAAGATGCCAATGGCGTTTCACTATCTCTTCAATTTTCTTCCTTTGTATTGTGTAGGGGAGAATTATTCTAAACTGGGAATCTGTTTCTTTATTTTGTGCTGTTTTAACTGTTAACAGTGTACGTCTTGATAGCTTTCTTACTCTCTCTAATGAGTCCTCTAGTAAATTACTAGGGTATTGTTTTGCCAAAAATTTGTCTCTTAAACGCATTGCTTCCACTTCAAATTGAGCCCCCTCGGTACAATTTCGTTTCAATCTACGAAATTGTCCGAAGGGCACATTCAAGAGCCAATTAGGTAAATGGCAACTTGAATGTAGGATGAATGCGTTTCTCGAAGAGGGTTTTTGGAAGGTCTTGCACACATATCTCTCTCCTACTTTTGTAATTGACAAATCCAAGAATTCTGTTTCTATATTCTCGGTACTTCGTATAAAAGTCAAGTTAAGATTATTTATATTTAGTTCGGATATGAACTTATTTAGACTTTCCTGATCCCCTTTCCAGATTAAAATAATGTCGTCTATATAACGTCGCCAGAGCACCAGGTCGCCCCCTCTATGCGGATCTATAAATTCCTGTTCCCATTGTGCAAGAAACAAGTTTGCATAGCTGGGGGCAAACCTGGTGCCCATGGCGGTTCCTCTAATCTGCAAATAAAAACCTCCCTCAAAATAAAAATAGTTATGTTCTAAAATATGTTGTATTCCCTCTAAAATAAAATCCGCTTGTGATGTCTTCATTTCTTTATTCCTTTCTAATTGGGCTTTAGTGGCCCTCAGGCCAACTTCGTGGTCTATCACCGTGTAGAGGGACTGGACATCTGGAGTAGTCATAATCCAGTCCTCTCCCACAGTCAATCCTTCCAAAATTTCAATTATTTGGGTAGTGTCTCTCAAGTAAGACATCGTGGTTTTAACCATCGGTTGTAGCCACGTGTCTACATATCTTGAGAGGTTTGAGGTTAAGGAGCCAATGCCTGAAACTATGGGGCGGCCCGGAGGATTCTCCATGTCCTTATGCACCTTTGGAAGGCAATAAAAGACCGGTAGTCTTCCGGGCGTCCCCATAATAAATTCTAACTCTTGTTTTGACAGGATTCCTATTACGGCTCCTCTCTGGCAATATTCTTCTAATCTGCCATAAAATTTTAGGGTTGGATCAGCCTCAAGTTTTTGGTATGTAGTGCTATCCGACAATTGTCTGGAGCACTCCTGTATATATTTAGACGTCTCAAGGATCACGATCGCCCCACCTTTATCGGCGGGGCGAATCGTGATCGACTCGTTTTTCTGTAATTCTTTAATAGCTGAGACTTCCCTATTGGACAGATTCTTCCTATAAAATTTTTTATCTTTTATTTTCCTAAGGTCTGTTTCTACGTTTTTCTGAAAACTCCCAATTTCTGGGCCTATTTCACATCTAGGAAATTTTTTTGATTTCTTTTTCAAACTAGTATGTTTGAAATCATCTTCTATTTGTGAAATTATAGAGATCGGATTCTTAATAAAATATTTTTTCAGGCAGATATTCCTGATGAATTTTTGAATCCCAATATACGTATTAAATTTATTAAGCTGTACACTAGGTGCAAATTTAAGCCCTTTATTTAGTAAGGAACTCTGAGATGGAGTGAGGGTAGTGTTACTTAAATTAATAATGTTATCCTGTTCTATAGTGCTTGTGTTTATCTGTGATTTCTTCCTTTTCCTTCCCCTTCGTGTCTTGTTGGTTGATTGTGATAAAATTGGTGCTGGGTTTCCCTCTGATTGTGTGTTAGTGGAGTTCTCGGGTAGTCTCTCTGTCTCAGAGAGCGTGTCTGATGAGGTGAATACTGTGAATCTTCCTGTCTGTTGTGGTAGTTGTGGTGTCTCAGGTTGTATTGGTGTTTCTGTGGGGTGTGTGCCCTTCTGTTGTGTTCTGGTGATCGTGGACGTCTGGTTTTTAATCTTGGTGAGTGGTGTGGTGGAGTTCCATCTAAAAAAGGCTGCTGTACTAGTGTTTCCAACCTGTTTCTACTTGGAATCATCGGTCTCATTGGTTCTACAGGAATAATTATGTCTCTATTTTCTATCTCACTTTGGTCATTGATTTGTGGTCTGGGGACAAATTTATATTTTTTGCTTTTTTTGGCAATTATTTCTGATTCTGTCCTATCCAGACTACTACATATTCTATCCTGCCATAAATTACCACCAGGTTTGCCCCCAGCTATGCAAACTTGTTTCTTGCACAATGGGAACAGGAATTTATAGATCCGCATAGAGGGGGCGACCTGGTGCTCTGGCGACGTTATATAGACGACATTATTTTAATCTGGAAAGGGGATCAGGAAAGTCTAAATAAGTTCATATCCGAACTAAATATAAATAATCTTAACTTGACTTTTATACGAAGTACCGAGAATATAGAAACAGAATTCTTGGATTTGTCAATTACAAAAGTAGGAGAGAGATATGTGTGCAAGACCTTCCAAAAGCCCTCTTCGAGAAACGCATTCATCCTACATTCAAGTTGCCATTTACCTAATTGGCTCTTGAATGTGCCCTTCGGACAATTTCGTAGATTGAAACGAAATTGTACCGAGGGGGCTCAATTTGAAGTGGAAGCAATGCGTTTAAGAGACAAATTTTTGGCAAAACAATACCCTAGTAATTTACTAGAGGACTCATTAGAGAGAGTAAGAAAGCTATCAAGACGTACACTGTTAACAGTTAAAACAGCACAAAATAAAGAAACAGATTCCCAGTTTAGAATAATTCTCCCCTACACAATACAAAGGAAGAAAATTGAAGAGATAGTGAAACGCCATTGGCATCTTTTATTGCAGGACAAAACTCTAGGTAGGGTAATACCAACAAAACCAACAATTATATACACCAAAGCACCAAATTTGGGTATTAAGGTGGCCCCTTCCATCAAGACAAAACACAGTATAAACCCAGATTTGGGAGGATGGATGAATTTAAAAGGTTTTTTCAGATGTGGACAATGCACATGCTGTAAAATAACGAAAATCCCTAGAAATACAAAAAAGGTTTTTTCTAGCCAAAATTCATTTACATGGGAAATAGAACAATTTTTAACGTGCAACACAGTAAGTGTGATCTACCTCGTCCAGTGCCCATGCGCCAGGCAGTACATTGGACGAACCAAAAGAGCCTTGAGAGTGAGAATATCCGAACATATTGCGAATATTAAAAAGGGATATCTACAACACTCACTCTCAAGGCACTTTAAAGAGGCCCACAACCAAGACCCTACAGGGTTGGTTTTTGTGGCCCTGGAGAAAATTGAGAAGCACTGGAGAGGTGGTAATCACATCGAACGAATGTCTAGAGCAGAAACAAAACAGATTTACAATTTTGGAAGCATGTTGCCAGCAGGTTTAAATGCAGAAATGGAGATTTTTGGCTTTCTATGAGTTTGGGTGGTGTGCCTCTCATCCAATGGGGGATCGCATGTCTGGCCGTTTATCGGCGCTACGACCCCCCCTTGGTGATAGGCCCACTCCCCCATATCTACCTACAACATATATATCTACCTACAACATATTAATTGACGTAAAATAAGAGAGAGGTTTTATTATCCTGCTTTTTACAACGAATAAGACCCCAAATTACCCTTCCCTCCAATGAATTGAGTATATTTTATATTTTATATTTTATGTTGATTTTAACAGGAGTCATGTATTTTATGTATTTTATAAATTTAAGAGTGTAAATGGATCAATTGAAGATTGCTTTTTGGCTGTCTATACTTATTACAATATCCTGATGTAATGGAAAGAAAAAACGCATGGACAACGAAAAAAACGCATGCAAACCGCATTGATACCGCAATGTGTTCAAAAGACATTCCAGTCCAGATTTTATAATGATCCTGTGGGGATATAAAAGGAAGTGATGTACAACAGGGATTCAGCCACTGAGGAAGAGGAGTGAAGTCCTCGAAACGCGTCTGGCGTGGAAATCCCTGTTGCAAGTGTTAATCCGGACATGAGAAAGACTATTTGACTGACTTTTCAAATTTGGAGCGCTCCATTTCTCCCATCTTGCTATGAGCATGAGCACATCAGATACCGGAACAGAATAACGAAGTCCCGCGATATCTCTGTAGGAACACGTGACCTAGAACAGAGTGCGAGGACGCCGGAAGTAAGCACAGCAGCGCGGTGTGGAAAGCAGGTGAACGAGAGGGCCGGTAAGCTGCAGACACCGGTAAGCAACATCTCTCCACAGCCTGTGACCACCGCACACATCCCACTACGGTGAGGAAAGATTGAACGCCACAACTGGCGGATTGCATGTTATCATAGACTCAAAAGAAGTCAATACTGTCCGGACGTTGACTGTCGATATTTAAAGGAACATTGTCCCAGATTGAAATCTTTGTATTATGGACTTTCCAATTTGAATTAGTTGCACATGTCATTCATCTAGGACCGTTAGACAAGTGGCAATTTTATTGAATTTTTAGGGGGATATTTTATATAGTATTATTTACCATGCATTCACTTTTAGACATATTTTAAATATTAAAAGCTGATGTTGTGACCCACATATTGAGTGCCAGTCTTTACTATTCTAATTTTTTCCTTACTTTGACTGATTGGGCGATCAGTCTTTGACTAGAGCACCTTGACCATACTGAGATAGGGGGTGAGCTATCCACAAACACATTTTTTCAATTGTTGGTACTAGTTTAGGGTACATATGATTTTTGGTTGCTCTATATTACACTTTTTGTGAGGCAAGGTAACAAGAAATAGGTTTTTTGGCACCGTTTTTTTTGTTATTTACAACATTCATCTGACAGATTAGATCATGTGGTATTTTTATAGAGCAGGTTGTCACGGATGCGGCGAGACCTAATATGTATACAATTTTTTTATTTATGTAAGTTTTACACAATGATTTCATTTTTGAAACAAATAAAATCATGTTTTAGTGTCTCCATAGTCTGAGAGCCATAGTTTTTTCAGATTTTGGGCAATTATCTTAGGTAGGGTCTAATTTTTTGTGGGATGAGAAGACGGTTTGATTGGTACTATTTTGGCGTACATGCAACTTTTTTGATCACTTTTATTACCATTTTTGGGAAGTAAGGTGGGCAAAATTTCAATTTCCTCATAGTTTTAATTTTTTTATTTTTATGGCGTTCACCGTGCGGGGAAAGAAACATGACCGTTTTATAGATCAGGTCATTACGGACGCGACTATAGCTAATATGTGTAGTGTATTTTATTTTTCAAATTTTTATTCAGTGATAAATATTTATTTTTTTTATCTTTACTTTTTTCACTTTTTTTTACATTTCTTTTGACCCAAACCCACTTGGTTCTTGAAGATCCAGTGGGTATGATGTCTGTATAATACAGTACAGTACACTATATAGTGTATTGTACTGTATTTTACTTACACTTTGTCTGAACAGATCTCTGCCTTTAGCACAGATCTGTTCAGCACCATGGACAGCAGGATGCCTGAGAAGGCGTCCTGTTGCCATGGGAACCTTCCCCATCTGCCACAACTGAGCAGACGGGGAAGGGGAAGGAGGGGGGCTCCCTCCCTCTGTGACCCCATCCTGTCTGGGGGCTGCAAAGGCACAGCAGCCCCCCGATGGGAGAGGGAGGGAGTTCCCTGACTGTTAACCTTTTCCATACATCGGTCCGTACAGTGGTCTGAATTGACCTGCGGTTTGCTGCGATTGCCGATCCGGGGGGCACATGACCCCCCCCGGTGTTGTGACAGCATGCCCGCTGAATGATTTCAGCGGGCATCCTGTTCCGATTAACCCCCGCAGCGCCGCAATCGCGTTTTAAACCCATGACGTACCGGTACGTCATGTGTCCTTAAGGACTCGGGAAACATGCCGTACCGGTACGTCATGTGTCCTTAAGGGTTTAAAGATAGTGCCCGCTAGCGTGTCAAATCTGACCATGGCATTCTGAGCAGTGCAGACATGGGCACACACCCTTCAACATCCTTCACAAACTTTTTTTTTCTGTAAAATGCAAACAAAACTACAGAAGTGTTGTATTTTTATAATTGTACTGGCCTTAAGAATGAAGGAAACAGGTCAATTTTACCACACAGGAACAAAAACACAAAAACTGAATATTTTTTTTTAAAAAAGTTCTGTTTTTTTTATCAGTGAGTTTTTTTCTTTATAAATAACACAAAAAATGGTAGGGAAGGGTAAAACAAGATTCAATTAAATGAATTGCTGTTCATTCAACAACTATAAGGCCCCTTTCACACGGGCGAGTATTCCACGCGGATGCGATGCGTGAGTTGAACGCATTGCACCCGCACTGAATCATGACCCATTCATTTCTATGGGGCTGTGCACACGAGCGGTGATTTTCACGCATCACTTGTGCATTGCGTGAAAATCGCAGCATGCTCCTCTTTGTGCATTTTTCACGTAACGCAGGCCCCATAGAAATGAATGGGGTTGCGTGAAAATCGCAAGCATCCGCAAGCAAGTGCGGATGAGGTGCGATTTTCACGCACGGTTGCTAGGTGACGATCGGGGTGGGTACCCGATCATTATTATTTCCCCTTATAACATGGTTATAAGCGAAAATAATTGCATTCTGAATACAGAATGCATAGTACAATAGGGCTGGAGGGGTTAAAAAATATATATAATTTAACTCACCTTAATCCACTTGTTCGCTCAGCCGACATCTCTTCTGTCTTCATCTGTGCTGTGAGCAATAGGACCTTTGATGACGTCACTACGCTCATCACATGATCCATCACCATGGTGATGGATCATGTGATGGACCATGTGATGTACGCAGTGACGTCATCAAACGTCCTATTGCTCACAGATGAAGACAGAAGAGAAGCCGGGCTGCGCGAACAAGTGGATTAAGGTGAGTAAAATATATATATTTTTTTTTTAACCCCTCCAGCCCTATTTTACTAAGCATTCTGTATTCAGAATGCTATTATTTTCCCTTATAACCATGTTATAAGGGGAAATAATACAATCTACACTACAACTAACCCAAACCTGAACTTCTGTAAAGAAGTTCGGGTCTGGGTACCACAGTCGTTTTTTTATCACGCGCGTGCAAAACACATTGCACCCGCGCGATAAAAACTGAACATCTGAATGCAATCGCAGTCAAAACTAACTGCAATTGCGTTCCTACTCGCGCGGGTTTGCCGCAATGCACCGGGACGCATCCGGACCTAATCCGGACACGCCCGTGTGAAAGAGGCCTTACAATGAACATCAGTGGACGAAGAAGGTGGGGAATATTTTGAAACCATCTCCTTGGTCACTTGTGTGTCCCACACCTGACTGCAATTGTGAAAATGACAGAAGGTGTGTCATAATATAACTTACTCTTTGTACCATGGTAAAAACTTTATCACTAGCAGTATTGAGAGTGAATATTCGTATTACGAATTTTTATCGCAAATATCGGCACTTCGAGAATTTGCGAATATTTAGAATATATTGCTATATATTTGTAATGACGAATATTAGTTTTTTTTAAAAACATAGTACACATCAGGTGATCATCCTTCCCTTCTTCAAGCTTGTGGGCCAATGAGAAGGCTTTGTCACAGCTTAGCAACATCCCTAGCAACCAATAGAAAAGTTACCTACCCCTTCACTATATAAGAACCTCCCCAGCAGCTATTTTCTAGTTTATTGCAGTTATGAAAGAGACAGCAGTGTCATTGCTGTGCTCTGTGCTTTTTTGTATTACATTAGACAGTTAAGTTTTATATATATATATATATATATATATATAATTCAGATAGTTAGGGGGAGATAGTCAGTGTAGGTTAGATTGATCTATAGTGTAGCTGTTGCAGTGCAGGGAGTTAGGCAGTGTAATAGGTTCTGCTGTCCATACATACATGCTACAGACAGTGCTACAATGTCACAAGTTGCACGTATTGCGAAAAAATATGCATATAATTAATTGCCGAAAATTCACAAGCGCAAATATATTGGAGCAATCTATCTGCATATAAAGCTATTCTAATATTCTGCTGTGCCAACCATTTTCTCCAGTCTCAGGACACTTATACCAGCTTGAAAAATGTAGCATATGTGACCCACGCCGGTATTTCGCACGCATTACACGAATAATACATTGCCGATTTTCGCAATCAAGAATATAATCTCGAATTCGCGAATATATGATACATTTTCTACAAAATATTTGCGAAATATTGCAAATTCGAATATTGCCCCTACCGCTCACCACTAATCACTAGCTATTAACTTTAGGTTAACAACCTAAGTGGTTCTTGTCTCCTGGGTCTGTTTGTTACTTGTCCTTACTAGTACATTAGTGTTGTTACATATTCAACATCAAATTTTTGTTAACAACATGTTTAAAAGAGTTTCTATTTATCACTATATAGTATATTGTTCAATACAATGAGTATATATAAATGTGAAACTTAGACTAAAAAAGCTAACTGCCTCTGATGTACAGAGTTTGGCGGAAAAGTTACCAGACGGCTGCTTTATCTAACAAGACTGCACCCAACGCCCGGCTTTCTCCTGTGCACTTGATTACTTCAGCGACTGTTTTTCAACACTTGTACAATGTTTGCTGTTATTATTAGATGAGATATCTGCACCTACTGCACTTTACTGTTTGTCAGAACATATTTATCTCACTGTTAACAGTTATTGAAAGAATCCAGCGAGAGACACAATCCAGAATGTCTGCTGATCCAACGATAACAACAGTGCATTTAAAGGCATAACAACACTACTCATTTTGAGTAATTTAAATGCCATTAGGACTTGTTAGACCCAGAAGAGGTGATCTTGCCAAGAGGTCTGTTTTTTTGTGACCTACTTGTTTTCCCTGATGACATTTTAGCTTGAGGCACTAATTGATATGAACTTCAAGGAAACTCTGTTTCACAGTGCATAGTTTCTCAATGTCAGATGCTGAGACTGTCTGGAGAAATGGGAAGGTGTCACAGCTAATCAATAACATTTTTGTACACCTGAACACATTTTTGAAGGACAATATCTTTAACAAATGATACACATAGCAATTTAATACACCCTTAAAGGGCTTCTGTCACTCCACTGAACTCTTTTTTTTTTTGTCTCCTTAACCGCCTCCGGACCGCCTAACGCAGGATCGCGTTCCGGAGGCGGCTCACTCAAGCAGAGTCCCACATGTACGTGTCATCTCGCGAGACGCGAGATTTCATGTGAACGAGCGCACACAGGCGCGCGCGTTCACAGGAACTGCAGGTAAACGAGTGGATCTACAGCCTGCCAGCGGCGATCGTTCGCTGGCAGGCTGTAGATGCGATTTTTTTAACCCCTAACAGGTATATTAGATGCTGTTTTGATAACAGCGTCTAATATACCTGCTACCTGGTCCTCTGGTGGTCCCTTTTGCTTGGATCGACTACCAGAGGACACAGGCAGCTCTGTAATAAGTAGCACCAAGCACCACTACACTACACCCCCCTGTCACTTATTAACCCCTTATTAACCCCTGATCACCCCATATAGACTCCCTGATCACCCCCCTGTCATTGATCACCCCCCTGTAAGGCTCCATTCAGACGTCCGTATGTGTTTTACGGATCCACGGATCCATGGATCGGATCCGCAAAACACATACGGACGTCTGAATGGAGCCTTACAGGGGGGTGATCAATGACAAGGAAGTGATCACCCCATATAGACTCCCTGATCACCCCCCGTCATTGATCACCCCCCTGTCATTGATCACCCCCCTGTAAAGCTCCATTCAGACATCCGTATGTGTTTTACGGATCCACGGATCCATGGATCGGATCCGCAAAACACATACGGACATCTGAATGGAGCCTTACAGGGGGGTGATCAATGACAGGGGGGTGATCACCCCATATAGACTCCCTGATCACCCCCCTGTCATTGATCTCCACCCTGTCATTGATCACCCCCCTGTAAAGCTCCATTCAGACGTCTGTATGTGTTTTACGGATCCACGGATCCATGGATCGGATCCGCAAAACACATACGGACATCTGAATGGAGCCTTACAGGGGGGTGATCAATGACAGGGGGGGTGATCACCCCATATAAACTCCCTGATCACCCCCCTGTCATTGATCACCCCTCTGTAAGGCTCCATTCATATGTCCGTATGTGTTTTAAGGATCCACGGATCGGATCCGCAAAACACATACGGACGTCTGAATGGAGCCTTACAGGGGGTGATCAATGACAGGGGGGTGATCACCCCATATGATCACCCCATATAGACTCCCTGATTTTTCTGAGACTTTGTAATAAAAAACAAAAAAACAAAAAAAATCAATTTCCACTAACTTGTGCCAAAAAAGTGTCTGAATGGAGCCTTACAGGGGGTGATCAATGACAGGGGGGTGATCAGGGAGTCTATATGGGGTGATCACCACCCTGTCATTGATCTCCACCCTGTCATTGATCACCACCCTGTAAGGCTCCATTCAGACGTCCGTATGTGTTTTACGGATCCACGGATCCATGGATCGGATCCGCAAAACACATACGGACGTCTGAATGGAGCCTTACAGGGGGGTGATCAATGACAGGGGGGTGATCAATGACAGGGTGGTGATCACCCCATATAGACTCCCTGATCACCCCCCTGTCATTGATCACCCCCTGTAAGGCTCCATTCAGACACTTTTTTGGCACAAGTTAGTGGAAATTGATTTTTTTTGTTTTTTTGTTTTTTCTTACAAAGTCTCATATTCCACTAACTTGTGCCAAAAAATAAAATCTCACATGAACTCACCATACCCCTCACGGAATCCAAATGCGTAAAATTGTTTAGACATTTATATTCCAGACTTCTTCTCACGCTTTAGGGCCCCTAAAATGCCAGGGCAGTATAAATACCCCACAAGTGACCCCATTTTGGAAAGAAGACACCCCAAGGTATTCCGTGAGAGGCATGGCGAGTTCCTAGAATTTTTTTTTCTTTGTCACAAGTTAGCGGAAAATGATGATTTTTTTTTTCTTACAAAGTCTCATATTCCACTAACTTGTGACAAAAAATAAAAACTTCCATGAACTCACTATGCCCATCACAAAATACCTTGGGGTATCTTCTTTCCAAAATGGGGTCACTTGTAGGTTAGTTATACTGCCCTGGCATTTTAGGGGCCCTAATGCGTGAGAAGTAATTTGAAATTTAAAATGTGTAAAAAATGCCCTGTGAAATTCTAAAGGTGCTCTTTGGAATGTGGGCCTCTTTCCCCACCTAGGCTGCAAAAAAGTGTCACACATGTGGTATCGCCGTACTCAGGAGAAGTTGGGCAATGTGTTTTGGGGTGTCTTTTTACATATACCCATGCTGGGTGAGAGAAATATCTCGGCAAAAGACAACTTTTCCCATTTTTTTTATACAAAGTTGTCATTTGACCGACATATTTATCTCACCCAGCATGGGCATGTGTAAAAAGACACCCCAAAACACATTGCCCAACTTCTCCTAAGTACGGCGATACCACATGTGTGACACTTTTTTGAAGCCTAGGTGGGGAAAGGGGCCCACATTCCAAAGAGCACCTTTAGGATTTCACAGGGCATTTTTTACACATTTTGATTTCAAACTACTTCTCACGCATTAGGGCCCCTAAAAGGCCAGGGAAGTATAACTACCCCCCAAGTGACCCCATTTTGGAAAGAAGACACGCCAAGGTATTTCGTGATGGGCATAGTGAGTTCATGGAAGTTTTTATTTTTTGTCAAAAGTTAGTGGAATATGAGACTTTGTAAGGGAAAAAAAAAATCATAATTTTCCGCTAAATAAAAAGTTCTATGAACTCACTATGCCCATCAGCGAATACCTTAGGGTGTCTACTTTCGGAAATGGGGTCATTTGTGGGGTGTTTTTACTGTCTGGGCATTGTAGAATCTAAGGAAACATGACAGGTGCTCAGAAAGTCAGAGCTGCTTGAAAAAGTGGAAATTCACATTTTGTACCATAGTTTGTAAACGCTATAACTTTTACCCAAACCATTTTTTTTTAACTAAACATTTTTTTTTATCAAAGACATGTAGAACAATAAATTTAGAGAAAAATTTATATAGAAATGTCTTTTTTTTAAAAAAAATTTACTATTGAAAGTGAAAAATGTAATTTTTTTGCAAAAATTTCGTTAAATTTCAATTAATAACAAAAAAAGTAAAAATGTCAGCAGCAATGAAATACCACCAAATGAAAGCTCTATTAGTGAGAAGAAAAGGAGCTAAAATTCATTTGGGTGTTAAGTTGCATGACCGAGCAATAAACCGTGAAAGTAGTGTAGTGCAGAATTGTAAAAAGTGGTCTGGTCATTAAGGAGTTTAAGCTAGGGGAGCTGAGGTGGTTAAAATCCTTATGCTGCGATTTCTCAATATATAGGGCTATTACTCAGTTTGGTTCAGTAGTTATATAAAAAACTGACTTTTATAATATGCAAATTACCTCTCTAGCAGCAGGTAGGGCGGCTACCTGCTGCTAGCAGCCGCATCCTCCATTCATAATGACGCCCCCCTCCTCATGTTGATTGACAGGGTCAGCGGACGCGCTCGTTCTCTGACTGGCCCTGTCTGCGTTTTAAATCATGCGCCGGTCTTCAGTTGGCGCAGGCGCACTGAGTGGAGGACGCTCGCTCGGCCGCTCCATCCTCAGTGCGCCTGCGCCGGGTGTACATGTGACGTCATTGGCGCAGGCGCACTGAGGATGGAGCGGCCGATGCGAGCGTCCTCCACTGAGTGCGCCTGCGCCAACTGAAGACCGGCGCAAGATTTAAAACGCAGACAGGGCCAGTCAGAGAACGAGCGCGTCCGCTGGCCCTGTCAATCAACATGAGGAGGGGGCGTCATTATGAATGGAGGATACGGCTGCTAGCAGCAGGTAGCCGCCCTACCTGCTGCTAGAGAGGCAATTTGCATATTATGAAAGTCCGTTTTTTGATATAACTACTGAACCAAACTGAGTAATAGCCCTATATATTGAGAAATCGCAGCATAAGGATTTTAAGGAGACAAAAAAAAAATGAGTTTAGTGGAGTGACAGAAGCCCTTTAAGTCATCTATACATACATACATACAAGGTCATATACATAACTGATAACATAACTGATTTAGCATTGTTAATATCTATATATGGACTACTCCTATATGATTCCATAAACACTACTCTCATATGCCTCCTAGCTATTGGAACATATCCACCTTGAACTGTCCTCCCACCTCTTTTCCTGCTCCCTCTTTGTCCAGATACAATTCGGCTTCCGATCCCACCATTTGACTTAAACTGCCCTTACCAAAGTCACCAACAACCGGCTAACTGCAAAAGCCAAATGATATTACTCTGTCCTCTTTCTCCTTGACCTAGTCTCTGCCTTTGAAAACGTCAACACTCCCTTCTGTTACAAAATCTCTCATGTCTTGGTCCTTCATGGATCACATCATACCTCAGAAACTGGGCCTTTAGTGTCTCCCACACACACCACCTCATTGTCTTGCCCCCTCTCTGTTGGTTTCCCTCAAGGCTCTGTCCTAGGACCTCTTCTCTTCTCAATCTACACCTTTGGCCTGGGACAGCTCATGGAGTCCCATGGATTTCAGTATCACTTCCATGCTGATGAAACACAAATCTACCTGTCTGCTCCAGATATCATCTCATTACTATCCATAATCTGGCAATGTCTATCTGCTATATCCTCTTTCTTTTCATCTGGCTTTCTAAAACTTAACATGGATAAAACAGAATTTATCATCTTTCCCCCATCTCACGACCCCCCCCCCCCCAACAGACCTATCTATCACAGTCAATGGCTGCACACTGGTCAGTCCACTGCCTTGGAGTAACTTTTGATTCTGCTCTGTCCTTCAAACTGCACATCCAAGCCCTTTCCACCTCCTGCTGCCTCCAACTCAAAAAATATCTCTCCATAGATCCATACAGTCATCAACCAGGATGCTTGTACATGCTCTTGTCATCTCCCGCTTAGACCTCCCAGCTAGCACCCTTGAATCCCTCCAATCTATACTTAACACTAACGCCATACTAATCCACCTCTCCACCTGTTAATCCTCTGCCTCTTGCTTCTGCCAATCCCTTCACTGACTCCCCATTGGCCAGCAAATTCTGTTTAAAATACTAACAAATGCATATAAGGCCATCCACAATCTGTTTTCCTCCCTACATCTCTGACCTGCTTTCCTGATACATCAATGCACATAATCTCCGATCCTCACAAGATCTCCTTCTCTACTCTACTCTTATCATATCTTCCCACAATCATCTCCAACATTTCTCCTATGCATCCTGTATATTCTGGAATTCTCTACCCCAACATATCAGACTCTCACCTACAGTGGAATCCTTCAAAATAAGCATGTAAACCCGCCTCTTCAGACAAGCCTACAACCTACAGTAACCCTGTTGCCACTACACCACATTATGACCAGCTTTAACTTTACCTAGTTTATGCTTCCCCCATCCCCTGTGGATTGTAAAACTTCACGGGCTGGGTCCTATTTCCTCTGTACCAGATTGTAATTTGTCTTGTTTATGCTTATTGCAATAGTTTTAAATTATGTATGTATACCCCTTTTCATACGTAGAGAGCCATTGAATGAATGACGCTTTAATAATAAATAACAAATATATTATGCCCTCATTTAGGATAATTAAGAGCTACGTATGCATAATCTACAGTATGTAATGATAGTATGTATCCTAATATACAGAAATATGTATATGATTTCTGCACTAAGGTTTTGGAAGATGTATATAGAAGATGCACACTTTCATTCATAATTATATCCTTCTTTGTGCTGTTTTCTTTACACACATGTCAAATAGCATTAATACATTACAATAAGTCATTTGCAAACCAATAAGAATTCTTCCTAGCAGTAAAATGAGATTGTCATCTGTTGGACCTCTGGGACCCATTAAAGCATCACAGTCTGGCCACATTGCATCCTGATGGGCCAGTCCAAACATGTAAATCTTGTTGTTAATTTCAACAAGAGCTATCTATATGTTATAACAATGGGCCATCTTCACAAGATGAAACATTTTTCTTTTTTCCATTCTAGGGATGCTTAGCTTAGACAGCAGTGATGGCTAACCTCCGGCACTCCAGCTGTGGTGAAACTGCGACTCCCAGCATGCTCCATTCATCTCTGTGGAGAACAGCCAAGCAAGTGTACATCTTGGGAGTTGTAGTTTTACCACAGCTGGAGTGTCGAAGGTTAGCCATCTCAGGCTTAGAGTGAGCACTGGGCATACTGCATGAGGACATAACCAAAGCATTGAGGTAGGTTATTTAAAGACCATGGACTTTGGTAGTACCGTAGAGTTGAATATAGCAGCAGCAGAGATGTGAGACCACCTCTCCGTTTAAATGGAGGAATATAAGATCCCAATTGTTATGAACGGTGGTGATCCCAGGGGTCATAAACCCACCAGTCATTTATCCCCTATATTGTTGACAGGGGATGATATATTTTTTGTGTGAAAACTCCTTTAAGGAGTGCTCTTAAAGGACTACCTTTGGGACAACCTCTAGGAAAGTCCATATGGCTAATGTGTCCATAAGTAAGGCTGTATTTAAATTTGGTGCATTTGTTTTAGACAAAACCACAAGTAGTTCTTAAAGGATGGAGATGCCTGCTGCAAAGCTTTATATTTCTATTTTTTAGATACAGTTCTAAGAAAAACTGCGCAACAGCCTTCATTCTTAATTGTAATATTTCTGATAATCCAGCATGACCATAGTTCCATGCAAGCTATAATACTAAATGGGAGGAGGGGGGGTTGTGTTTTGTATTTGTGAAATGTCCTTTTAGAGGCATCTCTATTCATGACTTCAGTATGAAACCACTATTAACAGTGCAAGAGCTAAACAATGGGTTATAGAAGTATGCATGAATGCATAATGTAGAGACATGAATCCATATCTGTGCTATCATATATTCTTTTATTATCATTTAAAGAATGTGGTTTTACCTTTAGTTTCCCGCATTTTGCAGCTCTCTCTGAAATCCCTCAGTGCCACAAAACCCATGCTCAATGATTGAAGAGTGGATGGCCTTTATATTAGGTGCCATTAAAATGATGGGTGTGTTACTCTGAGACGGCATTACATTGATTAATGGTATAATTATTTTAACCAGCCAGGGATTCTTGACAATATGTATTCTATCTTTTTCAATGGCTGTTTTTACTTACTTAGTTATCAGAATACAAATTTATTACCCCAATATTTCTTCCAATTGGCACATCACTTCATTATATCTGAAGCAAGAAAATATTACAGCTATCAAAGGTTATGAGAATCTT